>NW_026991813.1:0-168941 GCF_029215605.1 Mirounga angustirostris | reverse complement strand
AAGGCAGCCCTCGACTCCCCCACTTGTTTCATGAAGCTAGCACCGAGGCCCCGCTTTCGCATGGAAGCCTGATCGCCTGCGCTGTACCTGCAAGAAACAACATTGTTCGGAAACCTTGCTTTCGCTACCATCCAGCGCTCTGAGGGGGAGGGAGCAGTTTCCCGGCTACCGTGGGTGAGCGCCTGGGGAACGGGCTCCTTCTGTGCCGCCACCGCCACCGAGGGAGAAGCAGCCCGGGCCAGGAAGGCACCTCTCGACTCAGCTGTTGTCACCTGGAGCTAACACTACTGCTCCGGTGTGCACTGGAATGCTAAGTGCTCCACACTGGTTTGGCAGGGAGAAGCCGCTAAAGAAGCCCTGCTTCAGCTCCTCCGCCTCGCCACAGGGTGGCGGCCATTTTCCCCTCTGTTGGAGTGCAAGCCTGGGGAGGGAGTCCCAGCTGGGTTCCGGGGGAGAAATCAGCATGGGCAGAGGGCACCCTGTAGCCTCAACTCTTGTTTTGGGAAACTCGATCGGCGCTCCCGTGTGTGCGTGGAGTCCTAAGTGCCATCCAGCCAACGCCGAGGAACAGACCTGCAGAGAACGCGGGCCTCAGCACAGACGGCCTTTCCTGAGCCGGGACGTCACCTATGGGGTGCTTTTGTGAAAGCATGAGAAATGGAACCTAAACGTGAGTGGGAGAGAGAAGCAGGCCTGTCAGGAAGGCTGCTGTCGACTCACGCCTTGCTTTAGGAGCTGAGCCCTGCTGCACCCTGTGTGCCTGGATGCCTAGTTCCCAGGCTGCTAAGAGCAAGAGTGAATGCTATAGAAGGACTGCGCTCTAGTTGACAGGGCCGTTCCTGAAGCCAGAGGCATTTTACAGTGCTCGTGTTGGAGAGACGGGGGACAGGGTCCCCTGCGTGAAATGGAGCGAGAAACGGGCCGGTGCGGAAGGCAGCTCTCCACTCACCTGTCCTTTCTGAGGCTACTCCCCTTGCCCGGGGCGTGCCCGCAGGCCTCAAGCCAACCCCCTAACTCAAAGGAACCACCCTGTAGAGAATTCCCGCTCCGGCTAAAAGAGCCATGCCCATGCCCGAGGCTGGAAGCGTTCTGCTGTGTGCACGCGTGAGCGCCCGGCAAGGGAGGCCCGAACCGCTCTCCGTGTGAGACGCAGGCCCCCGCAGAAGGCAGCACACGACTCCCCGCTCGTTGCAGGAAGCGAGCTCTGCGGCCCCGCTTTTGCATGGAAGTCTAACCGCAAGCTTTCTAACTCGAAGCAGCAAGACTGCAGAGACACCGTGCTTTAGCTACCGTCGGCCTCTGTGTGGGAGGAAGCAGTTGAGGGGGTCCTGTGGGTGAGGGCCCGGGGCCGGGCCCCATTCCGTAAGACCGGGGGAGAGACAGGACGGACAGCAGGGAGCTCTCAACTCACATCATGCTTCGGGGGCTGGTACCGTTACCCCGGGGGGGTGCGTGCAGGCTGAAGGACAGCCACCCCACTCGAAGGGAAAACTCGGTAGAGAATGCGTGCCCCAGCTAAAACAGCCGCTCCCGAGGGTGGAGGCATTTTGTTGTGTGCGTGCGTGAGAGCACTGCCAGGGAGTCCCAAACCTAACTCCGAGGGAGCCGCCGGCTGCTGCACAAGGCAGCCCTCGACTCCCCCACTTGTTTCATGAAGCTAGCACCGAGGCCCCGCTTTCGCATGGAAGCCTGATCGCCTGCGCTCTACCTCCAAGAAACAACAGTGGACGGAAACCTTGCTTTCGCTACCATCCATCGCTCTGAGGGGGAGGGAGCAATTTCCCGGCTACCGTGGGTGAGCGCCTGGGGAACGGGCTCCTTCCATGCCGCGACCTAGGGAGAGGCAGCCCGGGCCAGGAAGGCACCTCTCGACTCAGCTGTTGTCACCTGGAGCTAACACTACTGCTCCGCGTGTGCACTGGAATGCTAAGTGCTCCACACTGGTTTGGCAGGGAGAAGCCGCTAAAGAAGCCCCGCTTCAGCTCCTCCGCCTCCCCACAGGGTGGCGGCCATTTTCCCCTCTGCTGGAGTGCAAGCCTGGGGAGGGAGTCCCAGCTGGGTTCCGGGGGAGAAATCAGCATGGGCAGAGGGCACCCTGTCGCCTCAACTCTTGTTTCGGGAAACTCGATCGGCGCTCCCGTGTGTGCGTGCAGTCCTAAGTGCCATCCAGCCAACGCCGAGGAACAAACCTGAAGAGAACGCGGGCCTCAGCAAAGATGGCCCTTCCTGAGCCGGACCGTCACCTCTGGTGTGCTTTTGTGAAAGCATGAGAAATGGAACCTAAACGTGACTCGGAGAGAGAAGCAGGCCTGTCAGGAAGGCTGCTGTCGACTCACGCCTTGGTTTAGGAGCTGAGCCCTGCTGCACCCTGTGAGCCTGGATGCCTAGTTCCCAGGCTGCTAAGAGCAAGAATCAATGCTATAGAAAGACCACGCTGTGGCTATCGGGGCCGTTCCTGAAGCCAGAGGCATTTTACAGTGCTCGTGTTGGAGAGACGGGGGACAGGGTCCCCTGCGTGAATTGGAGCGAGAAAGGGGCCGGTGCGGAACGCAGCTCTCCACTCACCTCTCCTTTCTGAGGCTACTCCCCTTGCCCGGGGCGTGCCCGCAGGCCTCAAGCCAACCCCCTAACTCAAAGGAACCGCCCTGTAGAGAATTCCCGCTTTGGCTAAAAGAACCATGCCGGAGGCTAGAAGACTTCTGCTGTGTGCCCGCGTGAGCGCCCGGCAAGGGAGGCCCAAACCGCTTTCCGTGTGAGACGCAGGCCCCGGCAGAAGGCAGCACACGACTCCCCGCTCGTTTCAGGAAGGGAGCACTGCGGTCCCGCTTTTGCATAGAAGTCTAACCGCAAGCCTTCTAACTCGAAGCAGCAACACTGCAGAGACACCGTGCTTTAGCCACCATCGACCTCTGTGTGGGAGGAAGCAGTTGAGGGGGTCCTGTGGGTTAGGGGGCCCGGGGTCGGGCTCCATTCCGTAAGGCCCGGGGAGGGGTGGTGGGGGGGTGGGGGGGAGACAGGCCGGACAGCAGGGAGCTCTCAACTCACACCAGGCCTCCGGGGCTGGTACCGTTGCCCCGGGGGGTGCGTGCAGGCTCAAGTACAGCCACCCCACTCGAAGGGAAAACTCGGTGGAAGACGCGTGCCCCAGCTAAAACAGCCGCTCCCGAGGGTTGAGGCATTTTGTTGTGTGCGTGCCTGAGAGCACTGCAAGGGAGTCCCAAACCTAATTCCGAGGGAGCCGCCGGCTGCTGCACAAGGCAGGACTCGACTCCCCCACTTGTTTCATGAAGCTAGCACCGAGGCCACGCTTTCGCATGGAAGCCTGATCGCCTGCGCTCTACCTCCAAGAAACAACAGTGTAGGGAAACCGTGCTTTCGCTACCATCCACCGCTCTTAGTGGGAGGGAGCAGTTTCCCGGCTACCGTGGGTGAGCGCCAGGGCAACGGGCTCCTTCCATGCCGCCACCGAGGGAGAAGCAGCCCGGGCCAGGAAGGCACCTCTCGACTCAGCTGTTGTCACCTGGAGCTAACACTACTGCACCGCGTGTGCACTGGAATGCTAAGTGCTCCACACTGGTTTGGCAGGGAGAAGCCGCTAAAGAAGCCCCGCTTCAGCTCCTCCTCCTCGCCACAGGGTGGCGGCCATTTTCCCCTCTGCTGGAGTGCAAGCCTGGGGAGGGAGTCCCAGCTGGGTTGCGGGGGAGAAATCAGCGTGGGCAGAGGGCACCCTGTCGCCTCAACTCTTGTTTCGCGAAACTCGATCGGCGCTCCCGTGTGTGCGTGCAGTCCTAAGTGCCATCCAGCCAACGCCGAGGAACAGACCTGTAGAGAACTCGGGCTTCAGCAAAAATGGCCCTTCCTGATCCGGACCGTCACCTCTGGTGTGCTTTTGTGAAAGCATGAGAAATGGAACCTAAACGTGACTCGGAGTGAGAAGCAGGCCTGTCAGGAAGGCTGCTGTCGACTCACGCCTTGCTTTAGGAGCTGAGCCCTGCTGCAGCCTGTGAGCCTGGATGCCTAGTTCCCAGGCTGCTAAGAGCAAGAATCAATGCTATAGAAAGACTGCGCTGTGGCTATCGGGGCCGTTCCTGAAGCCAGAGGCATTTTACAGTGCTCGTGTTGGAGAGACGGGGGACAGGGTCCCCTGCGTGAAATGGAGCGAGAAACGGGCCGGTGCGGAAGGCAGCTCTCCACTCACCTCTCCTTTCTGAGGCTACTCCCCTTGCCCGGGCGTGCCCGCAGGCCTCAAGCCAACCCCCTAACTCAAAGGAAACACCCTGTAGAGAATTCCCGCTCCGGCTAAAAGAGCCATGCCCATGCCGGAGGCTGGAAGCGTTCTGCTGTGTGCCCGCGGGAGCGCCCGGCAAGGGAGGCCCAAACCGCTTTCCGTGTGAGACGCAGGCCCCCGCAGAAGGCAGCAAACGACTCCCCGCTTTTTGCAGGAAGCGAGCACTGCGGCCCCGCTTTTGCATGGAAGTCTAACCACAAGCGTTCTAACTCGAAGCAGCAACACTGCAGAGACACCCTGCTTTACCTACCGTCGGCCTCTGTGTGGGAGGAAGCAGTTGAGGGGGTCCTGTGGGTGAGGGCCCGGGGCCGGGACACATTCCGTAAGACCGGGGGAGAGACAGGCCGGACAGCAGGGAGCTCTCAACTCACATCATGCCTCGGGGGCTGGTACCGTTACCCCGGGGGGGTGCGTGCAGGCTGAAGGACAGCCACCCCACTCGAAGGGAAAACTCGGTAGAGAATGCGTGCCCCAGCTAAAAGAGCCGCTCCCGAGGGTGGAGGCATTTTGTTGTGTGCGTGCCTGAGAGCACTGCAAGGGAGTCCCAAACCTAACTCCGAGGGAGCCGCCGGCTGCTGGACAAGGCAGCCCTCGACTCCCCCACTTGTTTCATGAAGCTAACACCGAGGCCCCGCTTTCGCATGGAACCCTGATCGCCTGCGCGCTACCTCCAAGAAACAACAGTGTACGGAAACCCAGCTTTCGCTACCATCCACCGCTCTGAGGGGGAGGGAGCAGTTTCCCGGCTACGGTGGGTGAGCGCCTGGGGAATGGGCTCCTTCCGTGCCGCCACCGAGGGAGAAGCGGCCCGGGCCAGGAAGGCACCTCTCGACTCAGCTGTTGTCACCTGGAGCTAACACTACTGCTCCGCGTGTGCACAGGAATGCTAAGTGCTCCACACTGGTTTGGCAGGGAGAAGCCGCTAAAGAAGCCCCGCTTCAGCTCCTCCGCCTCGCCACAGGGTGGCGGCCATTTTCCCCTCTGATGGAGTGCAAGCCTGGGGAGGGAGTCCCAGCTGGGTTCCGGGGGAGAAATCAGCATGGGCAGAGGGCACCCTGTCGCCTCAACTCTTGTTTCGGGAAACTCGATCGGCGCTCCCGTGTGTGCGTGGAGTCCTAAGTGCCATCCAGCCAACGCCAAGGAACAAACCTGGAGAGAACGCGCGCCTCAGCACAGACGGCCCTTCCTGAGCCGAGACGTCACCTATGGGGTGCTTTTGTGAAAGCATGAGAAATGGAACCTAAACGTGACTCGGAGTGAGAAGCAGGCCTGTCAGGAAGGCTGCTGTCGACTCACGCCTTGTTTTAGGAGCTGAGCCCTGCTGCACCCTGTGTGCCTGGATGCCTAGTTCCCAGGCTGCTAAGAGCAAGAGTGAATGCTATAGAAGGACTGCGCTCTAGTTGACAGGGCCGTTCCTGAAGCCAGAGGCATTTTACAGTGCTCGTGTTGGAGAGACTGGGGACAGGGTCCCCTGCGTGAAATGGAGCGAGAAACGGGCCGGTGCGGAAGGCAGCTCTCCACTCACCTCTCCTTTCTGAGGCTACTCCCCTTGCCCCGGGCGCGCCCGCAGGCCTCAAGCCAACCCCCTAACTCAAAGGAACCACCCTGTAGAGAATTCCCGCTTCCGCTAAAAGAGCCAGGCCGGAGGCTGGAAGCGTTCTGCTGTGTGCCCGCGTGAGCGCCCGGCAAGGGAGGCCCAAACCGCTTTCCGTGTGAGACGCAGGCCCCGGCAGAAGGCAGCACACGACTCCCCGCTCGTTTCAGAAAGGGAGCACTGCGGTTCCGCTTTTGCATGGAAGTCTAACCGCAAGCGTTCTAACTGGAAGCAGCAATACTGCAGAGACACCGTGCGTTAGCTACCGTCGACCTCTGTGTGGGAGGAAGTAGTTGAGGGGGTCCTGTGGGTGAGGGGGCCCGGGGCCGGGCTCCATTCCGTAAGGCCCGTGGTGGGGGGTGGGGGAGAGACAGGCCGGACAGCAGGGAGCTCTCAACTCACACCAGGTCTCCGGGGCTGATACCGTTGCCCCGGGGGGTGCGTGCAGGCTGAAGGACAGCCACCCCACTCGAAGGGAAAACTCGGTAGAGGACGCGTGCCCCAGCTAAAACAGCCGCTCCCGAGGGTGGAGGCATTTTGTTGTGTGCGTGCGTGAGAGCACTGCAAGGGAGTCCCAAACCTAATTCCGAGGGAGCCGCCGGCTGCTGCACAAGGCAGCCCTCGACTCCCCCACTTGTTTCATGAAGCTAGCACCGAGGCCCCGCTTTCGCATGGAAGCCTGATCGCCTGCGCTGTACCTGCAAGAAACAACATTGTCCGGAAACCTTGCTTTCGCTACCATCCACCGCTCTGAGGGGGAGGGAGCAGTTTCCAGGCTACCGTGGGTGAGCGCCTGGGGAACGGGCTCCTTCCATGCCTCCACCTAGGGAGAAGCAGCCCGGGCCAGGAAGGCACCTCTCGACTCAGCTGTTGTCACCTGGAGCTAACACTACTGCTCCGCGTGTGCACTGGAATGCTAAGTGCTCCAAACTGGTTTCCCAGGGAGAAGCCGCTAAAGAAGCCCTGCTTCAGCTCCTCCGCCTCGCCACAGGGTGGCGGCCATTTTCCCCTCTGCTGGAGTGCAAGCCTGGGGAGGGAGTCCCAGCTGGGTTCCGGGGGAGAAATTAGCATGGGCAGAGGGCACCCTGTCGCCTCAACTCTTGTTTCGCGAAACTCGATCGGCGCTCCCGTGTGTGCGTGCAGTCCTAAGTGCCATCCAGCCAACGCCGAGGAACAAACCTGTAGAGAACGCGGGCCTCAGCAAGAAGGCCCTTCCTGAGCCGGACCGTCACCTCTGGTGTGCTTTTGTGAAAGCATGAGAAAAGGAACCTAAACGTGACTCGGAGAGAGAAGCAGGCCTGTCAGGAAGGCTGCTGTCGACTCACGCCTTGCTTTAGGAGCTGAGCCCTGCTGCACCCTGTGTGCCTGGATGCCTAGTTCCCAGGCTGCTAAGAGCAAGAATCAATGCTATAGAATGACTGCGCTGTGGCTATCGGGGCCGTTCCTGAAGCCAGAGGCATTTTACAGTGCTCGTGTTGGCGAGACGGGGGACAGGGTCCCCTGCGTGAAATGGAGCGAGAAACGGGCCGGTGCGGAAGGCAGCTCTCCACTCACCTGTCCTTTCTGAGGCTACTCCCCTTGCCCGGGGCGTGCCCGCAGGCCTCAAGCCAACCCCCTAACTCAAAGGAACCACCCTGTAGAGAATTCCCGCTCCGGCTAAAAGAGCCATGCCCATGCCCGAGGCTGGAAGCGTTCTGCTGTGTGCACGCGTGAGCGCCCGGCAAGGGAGGCCCGAACCGCTCTCCGTGTGAGACGCAGGCCCCCGCAGAAGGCAGCACACGACTCCCCGCTCGTTGCAGGAAGCGAGCTCTGCGGCCCCGCTTTTGCATGGAAGTCTAACCGCAAGCTTTCTAACTCGAAGCAGCAAGACTGCAGAGACACCGTGCTTTAGCTACCGTCGGCCTCTGTGTGGGAGGAAGCAGTTGAGGGGGTCCTGTGGGTGAGGGCCCGGGGCCGGGCCCCATTCCGTAAGACCGGGGGAGAGACAGGCCGGACAGCAGGGAGCTCTCAACTCACATCATGCTTCGGGGGCTGGTACCGTTACCCCGGGGGGGTGCGTGCAGGCTGAAGGACAGCCACCCCACTCGAAGGGAAAACTCGGTAGAGAATGCGTGCCCCAGCTAAAACAGCCGCTCCCGAGGGTGGAGGCATTTTGTTGTGTGCGTGCGTGAGAGCACTGCCAGGGAGTCCCAAACCTAATTCCGAGGGAGCCGCCGGCTGCTGCACAAGGCAGCCCTCGACTCCCCCACTTGTTTCATGAAGCTAGCACCGAGGCCCCGCTTTCGCATGGAAGCCTGATCGCCTGCGCTGTACCTGCAAGAAACAACATTGTTCGGAAACCTTGCTTTCGCTACCATCCAGCGCTCTGAGGGGGAGGGAGCAGTTTCCCGGCTACCGTGGGTGAGCGCCTGGGGAACGGGCTCCTTCTGTGCCGCCACCGCCACCGAGGGAGAAGCAGCCCGGGCCAGGAAGGCACCTCTCGACTCAGCTGTTGTCACCTGGAGCTAACACTACTGCTCCGGTGTGCACTGGAATGCTAAGTGCTCCACACTGGTTTGGCAGGGAGAAGCCGCTAAAGAAGCCCTGCTTCAGCTCCTCCGCCTCGCCACAGGGTGGCGGCCATTTTCCCCTCTGTTGGAGTGCAAGCCTGGGGAGGGAGTCCCAGCTGGGTTCCGGGGGAGAAATCAGCATGGGCAGAGGGCACCCTGTAGCCTCAACTCTTGTTTTGGGAAACTCGATCGGCGCTCCCGTGTGTGCGTGGAGTCCTAAGTGCCATCCAGCCAACGCCGAGGAACAGACCTGCAGAGAACGCGGGCCTCAGCACAGACGGCCTTTCCTGAGCCGGGACGTCACCTATGGGGTGCTTTTGTGAAAGCATGAGAAATGGAACCTAAACGTGAGTGGGAGAGAGAAGCAGGCCTGTCAGGAAGGCTGCTGTCGACTCACGCCTTGCTTTAGGAGCTGAGCCCTGCTGCACCCTGTGTGCCTGGATGCCTAGTTCCCAGGCTGCTAAGAGCAAGAGTGAATGCTATAGAAGGACTGCGCTCTAGTTGACAGGGCCGTTCCTGAAGCCAGAGGCATTTTACAGTGCTCGTGTTGGAGAGACGGGGGACAGGGTCCCCTGCGTGAAATGGAGCGAGAAACGGGCCGGTGCGGAAGGCAGCTCTCCACTCACCTGTCCTTTCTGAGGCTACTCCCCTTGCCCGGGGCGTGCCCGCAGGCCTCAAGCCAACCCCCTAACTCAAAGGAACCACCCTGTAGAGAATTCCCGCTCCGGCTAAAAGAGCCATGCCCATGCCCGAGGCTGGAAGCGTTCTGCTGTGTGCACGCGTGAGCGCCCGGCAAGGGAGGCCCGAACCGCTCTCCGTGTGAGACGCAGGCCCCCGCAGAAGGCAGCACACGACTCCCCGCTCGTTGCAGGAAGCGAGCTCTGCGGCCCCGCTTTTGCATGGAAGTCTAACCGCAAGCTTTCTAACTCGAAGCAGCAAGACTGCAGAGACACCGTGCTTTAGCTACCGTCGGCCTCTGTGTGGGAGGAAGCAGTTGAGGGGGTCCTGTGGGTGAGGGCCCGGGGCCGGGCCCCATTCCGTAAGACCGGGGGAGAGACAGGACGGACAGCAGGGAGCTCTCAACTCACATCATGCTTCGGGGGCTGGTACCGTTACCCCGGGGGGGTGCGTGCAGGCTGAAGGACAGCCACCCCACTCGAAGGGAAAACTCGGTAGAGAATGCGTGCCCCAGCTAAAACAGCCGCTCCCGAGGGTGGAGGCATTTTGTTGTGTGCGTGCGTGAGAGCACTGCCAGGGAGTCCCAAACCTAACTCCGAGGGAGCCGCCGGCTGCTGCACAAGGCAGCCCTCGACTCCCCCACTTGTTTCATGAAGCTAGCACCGAGGCCCCGCTTTCGCATGGAAGCCTGATCGCCTGCGCTCTACCTCCAAGAAACAACAGTGGACGGAAACCTTGCTTTCGCTACCATCCATCGCTCTGAGGGGGAGGGAGCAATTTCCCGGCTACCGTGGGTGAGCGCCTGGGGAACGGGCTCCTTCCATGCCGCGACCTAGGGAGAGGCAGCCCGGGCCAGGAAGGCACCTCTCGACTCAGCTGTTGTCACCTGGAGCTAACACTACTGCTCCGCGTGTGCACTGGAATGCTAAGTGCTCCACACTGGTTTGGCAGGGAGAAGCCGCTAAAGAAGCCCCGCTTCAGCTCCTCCGCCTCCCCACAGGGTGGCGGCCATTTTCCCCTCTGCTGGAGTGCAAGCCTGGGGAGGGAGTCCCAGCTGGGTTCCGGGGGAGAAATCAGCATGGGCAGAGGGCACCCTGTCGCCTCAACTCTTGTTTCGGGAAACTCGATCGGCGCTCCCGTGTGTGCGTGCAGTCCTAAGTGCCATCCAGCCAACGCCGAGGAACAAACCTGAAGAGAACGCGGGCCTCAGCAAAGATGGCCCTTCCTGAGCCGGACCGTCACCTCTGGTGTGCTTTTGTGAAAGCATGAGAAATGGAACCTAAACGTGACTCGGAGAGAGAAGCAGGCCTGTCAGGAAGGCTGCTGTCGACTCACGCCTTGGTTTAGGAGCTGAGCCCTGCTGCACCCTGTGAGCCTGGATGCCTAGTTCCCAGGCTGCTAAGAGCAAGAATCAATGCTATAGAAAGACCACGCTGTGGCTATCGGGGCCGTTCCTGAAGCCAGAGGCATTTTACAGTGCTCGTGTTGGAGAGACGGGGGACAGGGTCCCCTGCGTGAATTGGAGCGAGAAAGGGGCCGGTGCGGAACGCAGCTCTCCACTCACCTCTCCTTTCTGAGGCTACTCCCCTTGCCCGGGGCGTGCCCGCAGGCCTCAAGCCAACCCCCTAACTCAAAGGAACCGCCCTGTAGAGAATTCCCGCTTTGGCTAAAAGAACCATGCCGGAGGCTAGAAGACTTCTGCTGTGTGCCCGCGTGAGCGCCCGGCAAGGGAGGCCCAAACCGCTTTCCGTGTGAGACGCAGGCCCCGGCAGAAGGCAGCACACGACTCCCCGCTCGTTTCAGGAAGGGAGCACTGCGGTCCCGCTTTTGCATAGAAGTCTAACCGCAAGCCTTCTAACTCGAAGCAGCAACACTGCAGAGACACCGTGCTTTAGCCACCATCGACCTCTGTGTGGGAGGAAGCAGTTGAGGGGGTCCTGTGGGTTAGGGGGCCCGGGGTCGGGCTCCATTCCGTAAGGCCCGGGGAGGGGTGGTGGGGGGGTGGGGGGGAGACAGGCCGGACAGCAGGGAGCTCTCAACTCACACCAGGCCTCCGGGGCTGGTACCGTTGCCCCGGGGGGTGCGTGCAGGCTCAAGTACAGCCACCCCACTCGAAGGGAAAACTCGGTGGAAGACGCGTGCCCCAGCTAAAACAGCCGCTCCCGAGGGTTGAGGCATTTTGTTGTGTGCGTGCCTGAGAGCACTGCAAGGGAGTCCCAAACCTAATTCCGAGGGAGCCGCCGGCTGCTGCACAAGGCAGGACTCGACTCCCCCACTTGTTTCATGAAGCTAGCACCGAGGCCACGCTTTCGCATGGAAGCCTGATCGCCTGCGCTCTACCTCCAAGAAACAACAGTGTAGGGAAACCGTGCTTTCGCTACCATCCACCGCTCTTAGTGGGAGGGAGCAGTTTCCCGGCTACCGTGGGTGAGCGCCAGGGCAACGGGCTCCTTCCATGCCGCCACCGAGGGAGAAGCAGCCCGGGCCAGGAAGGCACCTCTCGACTCAGCTGTTGTCACCTGGAGCTAACACTACTGCACCGCGTGTGCACTGGAATGCTAAGTGCTCCACACTGGTTTGGCAGGGAGAAGCCGCTAAAGAAGCCCCGCTTCAGCTCCTCCTCCTCGCCACAGGGTGGCGGCCATTTTCCCCTCTGCTGGAGTGCAAGCCTGGGGAGGGAGTCCCAGCTGGGTTGCGGGGGAGAAATCAGCGTGGGCAGAGGGCACCCTGTCGCCTCAACTCTTGTTTCGCGAAACTCGATCGGCGCTCCCGTGTGTGCGTGCAGTCCTAAGTGCCATCCAGCCAACGCCGAGGAACAGACCTGTAGAGAACTCGGGCTTCAGCAAAAATGGCCCTTCCTGATCCGGACCGTCACCTCTGGTGTGCTTTTGTGAAAGCATGAGAAATGGAACCTAAACGTGACTCGGAGTGAGAAGCAGGCCTGTCAGGAAGGCTGCTGTCGACTCACGCCTTGCTTTAGGAGCTGAGCCCTGCTGCAGCCTGTGAGCCTGGATGCCTAGTTCCCAGGCTGCTAAGAGCAAGAATCAATGCTATAGAAAGACTGCGCTGTGGCTATCGGGGCCGTTCCTGAAGCCAGAGGCATTTTACAGTGCTCGTGTTGGAGAGACGGGGGACAGGGTCCCCTGCGTGAAATGGAGCGAGAAACGGGCCGGTGCGGAAGGCAGCTCTCCACTCACCTCTCCTTTCTGAGGCTACTCCCCTTGCCCGGGCGTGCCCGCAGGCCTCAAGCCAACCCCCTAACTCAAAGGAAACACCCTGTAGAGAATTCCCGCTCCGGCTAAAAGAGCCATGCCCATGCCGGAGGCTGGAAGCGTTCTGCTGTGTGCCCGCGGGAGCGCCCGGCAAGGGAGGCCCAAACCGCTTTCCGTGTGAGACGCAGGCCCCCGCAGAAGGCAGCAAACGACTCCCCGCTTTTTGCAGGAAGCGAGCACTGCGGCCCCGCTTTTGCATGGAAGTCTAACCACAAGCGTTCTAACTCGAAGCAGCAACACTGCAGAGACACCCTGCTTTACCTACCGTCGGCCTCTGTGTGGGAGGAAGCAGTTGAGGGGGTCCTGTGGGTGAGGGCCCGGGGCCGGGACACATTCCGTAAGACCGGGGGAGAGACAGGCCGGACAGCAGGGAGCTCTCAACTCACATCATGCCTCGGGGGCTGGTACCGTTACCCCGGGGGGGTGCGTGCAGGCTGAAGGACAGCCACCCCACTCGAAGGGAAAACTCGGTAGAGAATGCGTGCCCCAGCTAAAAGAGCCGCTCCCGAGGGTGGAGGCATTTTGTTGTGTGCGTGCCTGAGAGCACTGCAAGGGAGTCCCAAACCTAACTCCGAGGGAGCCGCCGGCTGCTGGACAAGGCAGCCCTCGACTCCCCCACTTGTTTCATGAAGCTAACACCGAGGCCCCGCTTTCGCATGGAACCCTGATCGCCTGCGCGCTACCTCCAAGAAACAACAGTGTACGGAAACCCAGCTTTCGCTACCATCCACCGCTCTGAGGGGGAGGGAGCAGTTTCCCGGCTACGGTGGGTGAGCGCCTGGGGAATGGGCTCCTTCCGTGCCGCCACCGAGGGAGAAGCGGCCCGGGCCAGGAAGGCACCTCTCGACTCAGCTGTTGTCACCTGGAGCTAACACTACTGCTCCGCGTGTGCACAGGAATGCTAAGTGCTCCACACTGGTTTGGCAGGGAGAAGCCGCTAAAGAAGCCCCGCTTCAGCTCCTCCGCCTCGCCACAGGGTGGCGGCCATTTTCCCCTCTGATGGAGTGCAAGCCTGGGGAGGGAGTCCCAGCTGGGTTCCGGGGGAGAAATCAGCATGGGCAGAGGGCACCCTGTCGCCTCAACTCTTGTTTCGGGAAACTCGATCGGCGCTCCCGTGTGTGCGTGGAGTCCTAAGTGCCATCCAGCCAACGCCAAGGAACAAACCTGGAGAGAACGCGCGCCTCAGCACAGACGGCCCTTCCTGAGCCGAGACGTCACCTATGGGGTGCTTTTGTGAAAGCATGAGAAATGGAACCTAAACGTGACTCGGAGTGAGAAGCAGGCCTGTCAGGAAGGCTGCTGTCGACTCACGCCTTGTTTTAGGAGCTGAGCCCTGCTGCACCCTGTGTGCCTGGATGCCTAGTTCCCAGGCTGCTAAGAGCAAGAGTGAATGCTATAGAAGGACTGCGCTCTAGTTGACAGGGCCGTTCCTGAAGCCAGAGGCATTTTACAGTGCTCGTGTTGGAGAGACTGGGGACAGGGTCCCCTGCGTGAAATGGAGCGAGAAACGGGCCGGTGCGGAAGGCAGCTCTCCACTCACCTCTCCTTTCTGAGGCTACTCCCCTTGCCCCGGGCGCGCCCGCAGGCCTCAAGCCAACCCCCTAACTCAAAGGAACCACCCTGTAGAGAATTCCCGCTTCCGCTAAAAGAGCCAGGCCGGAGGCTGGAAGCGTTCTGCTGTGTGCCCGCGTGAGCGCCCGGCAAGGGAGGCCCAAACCGCTTTCCGTGTGAGACGCAGGCCCCGGCAGAAGGCAGCACACGACTCCCCGCTCGTTTCAGAAAGGGAGCACTGCGGTTCCGCTTTTGCATGGAAGTCTAACCGCAAGCGTTCTAACTGGAAGCAGCAATACTGCAGAGACACCGTGCGTTAGCTACCGTCGACCTCTGTGTGGGAGGAAGTAGTTGAGGGGGTCCTGTGGGTGAGGGGGCCCGGGGCCGGGCTCCATTCCGTAAGGCCCGTGGTGGGGGGTGGGGGAGAGACAGGCCGGACAGCAGGGAGCTCTCAACTCACACCAGGTCTCCGGGGCTGATACCGTTGCCCCGGGGGGTGCGTGCAGGCTGAAGGACAGCCACCCCACTCGAAGGGAAAACTCGGTAGAGGACGCGTGCCCCAGCTAAAACAGCCGCTCCCGAGGGTGGAGGCATTTTGTTGTGTGCGTGCGTGAGAGCACTGCAAGGGAGTCCCAAACCTAATTCCGAGGGAGCCGCCGGCTGCTGCACAAGGCAGCCCTCGACTCCCCCACTTGTTTCATGAAGCTAGCACCGAGGCCCCGCTTTCGCATGGAAGCCTGATCGCCTGCGCTGTACCTGCAAGAAACAACATTGTCCGGAAACCTTGCTTTCGCTACCATCCACCGCTCTGAGGGGGAGGGAGCAGTTTCCAGGCTACCGTGGGTGAGCGCCTGGGGAACGGGCTCCTTCCATGCCTCCACCTAGGGAGAAGCAGCCCGGGCCAGGAAGGCACCTCTCGACTCAGCTGTTGTCACCTGGAGCTAACACTACTGCTCCGCGTGTGCACTGGAATGCTAAGTGCTCCAAACTGGTTTCCCAGGGAGAAGCCGCTAAAGAAGCCCTGCTTCAGCTCCTCCGCCTCGCCACAGGGTGGCGGCCATTTTCCCCTCTGCTGGAGTGCAAGCCTGGGGAGGGAGTCCCAGCTGGGTTCCGGGGGAGAAATTAGCATGGGCAGAGGGCACCCTGTCGCCTCAACTCTTGTTTCGCGAAACTCGATCGGCGCTCCCGTGTGTGCGTGCAGTCCTAAGTGCCATCCAGCCAACGCCGAGGAACAAACCTGTAGAGAACGCGGGCCTCAGCAAGAAGGCCCTTCCTGAGCCGGACCGTCACCTCTGGTGTGCTTTTGTGAAAGCATGAGAAAAGGAACCTAAACGTGACTCGGAGAGAGAAGCAGGCCTGTCAGGAAGGCTGCTGTCGACTCACGCCTTGCTTTAGGAGCTGAGCCCTGCTGCACCCTGTGTGCCTGGATGCCTAGTTCCCAGGCTGCTAAGAGCAAGAATCAATGCTATAGAATGACTGCGCTGTGGCTATCGGGGCCGTTCCTGAAGCCAGAGGCATTTTACAGTGCTCGTGTTGGCGAGACGGGGGACAGGGTCCCCTGCGTGAAATGGAGCGAGAAACGGGCCGGTGCGGAAGGCAGCTCTCCACTCACCTGTCCTTTCTGAGGCTACTCCCCTTGCCCGGGGCGTGCCCGCAGGCCTCAAGCCAACCCCCTAACTCAAAGGAACCACCCTGTAGAGAATTCCCGCTCCGGCTAAAAGAGCCATGCCCATGCCCGAGGCTGGAAGCGTTCTGCTGTGTGCACGCGTGAGCGCCCGGCAAGGGAGGCCCGAACCGCTCTCCGTGTGAGACGCAGGCCCCCGCAGAAGGCAGCACACGACTCCCCGCTCGTTGCAGGAAGCGAGCTCTGCGGCCCCGCTTTTGCATGGAAGTCTAACCGCAAGCTTTCTAACTCGAAGCAGCAAGACTGCAGAGACACCGTGCTTTAGCTACCGTCGGCCTCTGTGTGGGAGGAAGCAGTTGAGGGGGTCCTGTGGGTGAGGGCCCGGGGCCGGGCCCCATTCCGTAAGACCGGGGGAGAGACAGGCCGGACAGCAGGGAGCTCTCAACTCACATCATGCTTCGGGGGCTGGTACCGTTACCCCGGGGGGGTGCGTGCAGGCTGAAGGACAGCCACCCCACTCGAAGGGAAAACTCGGTAGAGAATGCGTGCCCCAGCTAAAACAGCCGCTCCCGAGGGTGGAGGCATTTTGTTGTGTGCGTGCGTGAGAGCACTGCCAGGGAGTCCCAAACCTAACTCCGAGGGAGCCGCCGGCTGCTGCACAAGGCAGCCCTCGACTCCCCCACTTGTTTCATGAAGCTAGCACCGAGGCCCCGCTTTCGCATGGAAGCCTGATCGCCTGCGCTCTACCTCCAAGAAACAACAGTGGACGGAAACCTTGCTTTCGCTACCATCCATCGCTCTGAGGGGGAGGGAGCAATTTCCCGGCTACCGTGGGTGAGCGCCTGGGGAACGGGCTCCTTCCATGCCGCGACCTAGGGAGAGGCAGCCCGGGCCAGGAAGGCACCTCTCGACTCAGCTGTTGTCACCTGGAGCTAACACTACTGCTCCGCGTGTGCACTGGAATGCTAAGTGCTCCACACTGGTTTGGCAGGGAGAAGCCGCTAAAGAAGCCCCGCTTCAGCTCCTCCGCCTCCCCACAGGGTGGCGGCCATTTTCCCCTCTGCTGGAGTGCAAGCCTGGGGAGGGAGTCCCAGCTGGGTTCCGGGGGAGAAATCAGCATGGGCAGAGGGCACCCTGTCGCCTCAACTCTTGTTTCGGGAAACTCGATCGGCGCTCCCGTGTGTGCGTGCAGTCCTAAGTGCCATCCAGCCAACGCCGAGGAACAAACCTGAAGAGAACGCGGGCCTCAGCAAAGATGGCCCTTCCTGAGCCGGACCGTCACCTCTGGTGTGCTTTTGTGAAAGCATGAGAAATGGAACCTAAACGTGACTCGGAGAGAGAAGCAGGCCTGTCAGGAAGGCTGCTGTCGACTCACGCCTTGGTTTAGGAGCTGAGCCCTGCTGCACCCTGTGAGCCTGGATGCCTAGTTCCCAGGCTGCTAAGAGCAAGAATCAATGCTATAGAAAGACCACGCTGTGGCTATCGGGGCCGTTCCTGAAGCCAGAGGCATTTTACAGTGCTCGTGTTGGAGAGACGGGGGACAGGGTCCCCTGCGTGAATTGGAGCGAGAAAGGGGCCGGTGCGGAACGCAGCTCTCCACTCACCTCTCCTTTCTGAGGCTACTCCCCTTGCCCGGGGCGTGCCCGCAGGCCTCAAGCCAACCCCCTAACTCAAAGGAACCGCCCTGTAGAGAATTCCCGCTTTGGCTAAAAGAACCATGCCGGAGGCTAGAAGACTTCTGCTGTGTGCCCGCGTGAGCGCCCGGCAAGGGAGGCCCAAACCGCTTTCCGTGTGAGACGCAGGCCCCGGCAGAAGGCAGCACACGACTCCCCGCTCGTTTCAGGAAGGGAGCACTGCGGTCCCGCTTTTGCATAGAAGTCTAACCGCAAGCCTTCTAACTCGAAGCAGCAACACTGCAGAGACACCGTGCTTTAGCCACCATCGACCTCTGTGTGGGAGGAAGCAGTTGAGGGGGTCCTGTGGGTTAGGGGGCCCGGGGTCGGGCTCCATTCCGTAAGGCCCGGGGAGGGGTGGTGGGGGGGTGGGGGGGAGACAGGCCGGACAGCAGGGAGCTCTCAACTCACACCAGGCCTCCGGGGCTGGTACCGTTGCCCCGGGGGGTGCGTGCAGGCTCAAGTACAGCCACCCCACTCGAAGGGAAAACTCGGTGGAAGACGCGTGCCCCAGCTAAAACAGCCGCTCCCGAGGGTGGAGGCATTTTGTTGTGTGCGTGCCTGAGAGCACTGCAAGGGAGTCCCAAACCTAATTCCGAGGGAGCCGCCGGCTGCTGCACAAGGCAGGACTCGACTCCCCCACTTGTTTCATGAAGCTAGCACCGAGGCCACGCTTTCGCATGGAAGCCTGATCGCCTGCGCTCTACCTCCAAGAAACAACAGTGTAGGGAAACCGTGCTTTCGCTACCATCCACCGCTCTTAGTGGGAGGGAGCAGTTTCCCGGCTACCGTGGGTGAGCGCCAGGGCAACGGGCTCCTTCCATGCCGCCACCGAGGGAGAAGCAGCCCGGGCCAGGAAGGCACCTCTCGACTCAGCTGTTGTCACCTGGAGCTAACACTACTGCACCGCGTGTGCACTGGAATGCTAAGTGCTCCACACTGGTTTGGCAGGGAGAAGCCGCTAAAGAAGCCCCGCTTCAGCTCCTCCTCCTCGCCACAGGGTGGCGGCCATTTTCCCCTCTGCTGGAGTGCAAGCCTGGGGAGGGAGTCCCAGCTGGGTTGCGGGGGAGAAATCAGCGTGGGCAGAGGGCACCCTGTCGCCTCAACTCTTGTTTCGCGAAACTCGATCGGCGCTCCCGTGTGTGCGTGCAGTCCTAAGTGCCATCCAGCCAACGCCGAGGAACAGACCTGTAGAGAACGCGGGCTTCAGCAAAGATGGCCCTTCCTGATCCGGACCGTCACCTCTGGTGTGCTTTTGTGAAAGCATGAGAAATGGAACCTAAACGTGACTCGGAGTGAGAAGCAGGCCTGTCAGGAAGGCTGCTGTCGACTCACGCCTTGCTTTAGGAGCTGAGCCCTGCTGCACCCTGTGAGCCTGGATGCCTAGTTCCCAGGCTGCTAAGAGCAAGAATCAATGCTATAGAAAGACTGCGCTGTGGCTATCGGGGCCGTTCCTGAAGCCAGAGGCATTTTACAGTGCTCGTGTTGGAGAGACGGGGGACAGGGTCCCCTGCGTGAAATGGAGCGAGAAACGGGCCGGTGCGGAAGGCAGCTCTCCACTCACCTCTCCTTTCTGAGGCTACTCCCCTTGCCCGGGCGTGCCCGCAGGCCTCAAGCCAACCCCCTAACTCAAAGGAAACACCCTGTAGAGAATTCCCGCTCCGGCTAAAAGAGCCATGCCCATGCCGGAGGCTGGAAGCGTTCTGCTGTGTGCCCGCGGGAGCGCCCGGCAAGGGAGGCCCAAACCGCTTTCCGTGTGAGACGCAGGCCCCCGCAGAAGGCAGCAGACGACTCCCCGCTTTTTGCAGGAAGCGAGCACTGCGGCCCCGCTTTTGCATGGAAGTCTAACCACAAGCGTTCTAACTCGAAGCAGCAACACTGCAGAGACACCCTGCTTTACCTACCGTCGGCCTCTGTGTGGGAGGAAGCAGTTGAGGGGGTCCTGTGGGTGAGGGCCCGGGGCCGGGACCCATTCCGTAAGACCGGGGGAGAGACAGGCCGGACAGCAGGGAGCTCTCAACTCACATCATGCCTCGGGGGCTGGTACCGTTACCCCGGGGGGGTGCGTGCAGGCTGAAGGACAGCCACCCCACTCGAAGGGAAAACTCGGTAGAGAATGCGTGCCCCAGCTAAAAGAGCCGCTCCCGAGGGTGGAGGCATTTTGTTGTGTGCGTGCCTGAGAGCACTGCAAGGGAGTCCCAAACCTAACTCCGAGGGAGCCGCCGGCTGCTGCACAAGGCAGCCCTCGACTCCCCCACTTGTTTCATGAAGCTAACACCGAGGCCCCGCTTTCGCATGGAACCCTGATCGCCTGCGCGCTACCTCCAAGAAACAACAGTGTACGGAAACCTTGCTTTCGCTACCATCCACCGCTCTGAGGGGGAGGGAGCAGTTTCCCGGCTACCGTGGGTGAGTGCCTGGGGAACGGGCTCCTTCCGTGCCGCCACCGAGGGAGAAGCGGCCCGGGCCAGGAAGGCACCTCTCGACTCAGCTGTTGTCACCTGGAGCTAACACTACTGCTCCGCGTGTGCACAGGAATGCTAAGTGCTCCACACTGGTTTGGCAGGGAGAAGCCGCTAAAGAAGCCCCGCTTCAGCTCCTCCGCCTCGCCACAGGGTGGCGGCCATTTTCCCCTCTGATGGAGTGCAAGCCTGGGGAGGGAGTCCCAGCTGGGTTCTGGGGGAGAAATCAGCATGGGCAGAGGGCACCCTGTCGCCTCAACTCTTGTTTCGGGAAACTCGATCGGCGCTCCCGTGTGTGCGTGGAGTCCTAAGTGCCATCCAGCCAACGCCAAGGAACAAACCTGGAGAGAACGCGGGCCTCAGCACAGACGGCCCTTCCTGAGCCGAGACGTCACCTATGGGGTGCTTTTGTGAAAGCATGAGAAATGGAACCTAAACGTGACTCGGAGTGAGAAGCAGGCCTGTCAGGAAGGCTGCTGTCGACTCACGCCTTGTTTTAGGAGCTGAGCCCTGCTGCACCCTGTGTGCCTGGATGCCTAGTTCCCAGGCTGCTAAGAGCAAGAGTGAATGCTATAGAAGGACTGCGCTCTAGTTGACAGGGCCGTTCCTGAAGCCAGAGGCATTTTACAGTGCTCGTGTTGGAGAGACTGGGGACAGGGTCCCCTGCGTGAAATGGAGCGAGAAACGGGCCGGTGCGGAAGGCAGCTCTCCACTCACCTGTCCTTTCTGAGGCTACTCCCCTTGCCCCGGGCGCGCCCGCAGGCCTCAAGCCAACCCCCTAACTCAAAGGAACCACCCTGTAGAGAATTCCCGCTTCGGCTAAAAGAGCCAGGCCGGAGGCTGGAAGCGTTCTGCTGTGTGCCCGCGTGAGCGCCCGGCAAGGGAGGCCCAAACCGCTTTCCGTGTGAGACGCAGGCCCCGGCAGAAGGCAGCACACGACTCCCCGCTCGTTTCAGAAAGGGAGCACTGCGGTTCCGCTTTTGCATGGAAGTCTAACCGCAAGCGTTCTAACTGGAAGCAGCAATACTGCAGAGACACCGTGCGTTAGCTACCGTCGACCTCTGTGTGGGAGGAAGTAGTTGAGGGGGTCCTGTGGGTGAGGGGGCCCGGGGCCGGGCTCCATTCCGTAAGGCCCGTGGTGGGGGGGTGGGGGAGAGACAGGCCGGACAGCAGGGAGCTCTCAACTCACACCAGGTCTCCGGGGCTGATACCGTTGCCCCGGGGGGTGCGTGCAGGCTGAAGGACAGCCACCCCACTCGAAGGGAAAACTCGGTAGAGGACGCGTGCCCCAGCTAAAACAGCCGCTCCCGAGGGTGGAGGCATTTTGTTGTGTGCGTGCGTGAGAGCACTGCAAGGGAGTCCCAAACCTAATTCCGAGGGAGCCGCCGGCTGCTGCACAAGGCAGCCCTCGACTCCCCCACTTGTTTCATGAAGCTAGCACCGAGGCCCCTCTTTCGCATGGAAGCCTGATCGCCTGCGCTGTACCTGCAAGAAACAACATTGTCCGGAAACCTTGCTTTCGCTACCATCCACCGCTCTGAGGGGGAGGGAGCAGTTTCCAGGCTACCGTGGGTGAGCGCCTGGGGAACGGGCTCCTTCCATGCCTCCACCTAGGGAGAAGCAGCCCGGGCCAGGAAGGCACCTCTCGACTCAGCTGTTGTCACCTGGAGCTAACACTACTGCTCCGCGTGTGCACTGGAATGCTAAGTGCTCCAAACTGGTTTCGCAGGGAGAAGCCGCTAAAGAAGCCCTGCTTCAGCTCCTCCGCCTCGCCACAGGGTGGCGGCCATTTTCCCCTCTGCTGGAGTGCAAGCCTGGGGAGGGAGTCCCAGCTGGGTTCCGGGGGAGAAATTAGCATGGGCAGAGGGCACCCTGTCGCCTCAACTCTTGTTTCGCGAAACTCGATCGGCGCTCCCGTGTGTGCGTGCAGTCCTAAGTGCCATCCAGCCAACGCCGAGGAACAAACCTGTAGAGAACGCGGGCCTCAGCAAGAAGGCCCTTCCTGAGCCGGACCGTCACCTCTGGTGTGCTTTTGTGAAAGCATGAGAAAAGGAACCTAAACGTGACTCGGAGAGAGAAGCAGGCCTGTCAGGAAGGCTGCTGTCGACTCACGCCTTGCTTTAGGAGCTGAGCCCTGCTGCACCCTGTGTGCCTGGATGCCTAGTTCCCAGGCTGCTAAGAGCAAGAATCAATGCTATAGAATGACTGCGCTGTGGCTATCGGGGCCGTTCCTGAAGCCAGAGGCATTTTACAGTGCTCGTGTTGGCGAGACGGGGGACAGGGTCCCCTGCGTGAAATGGAGCGAGAAACGGGCCGGTGCGGAAGGCAGCTCTCCACTCACCTGTCCTTTCTGAGGCTACTCCCCTTGCCCGGGGCGTGCCCGCAGGCCTCAAGCCAACCCCCTAACTCAAAGGAACCACCCTGTAGAGAATTCCCGCTCCGGCTAAAAGAGCCATGCCCATGCCCGAGGCTGGAAGCGTTCTGCTGGGTGCACGCGTGAGCGCCCGGCAAGGGAGGCCCGAACCGCTCTCCGTGTGAGACGCAGGCCCCCGCAGAATGCAGCACACGACTCCCCGCTCGTTGCAGGAAGCGAGCTCTGCGGCCCCGCTTTTGCATGGAAGTCTAACCGCAAGCTTTCTAACTCGAAGCAGCAAGACTGCAGAGACACCGTGCTTTAGCTACCGTCGGCCTCTGTGTGGGAGGAAGCAGTTGAGGGGGTCCTGTGGGTGAGGGCCCGGGGCCGGGCCCCATTCCGTAAGACCGGGGGAGAGACAGGCCGGACAGCAGGGAGCTCTCAACTCACATCATGCTTCGGGGGCTGGTACCGTTACCCCGGGGGGGTGCGTGCAGGCTGAAGGACAGCCACCCCACTCGAAGGGAAAACTCGGTAGAGAATGCGTGCCCCAGCTAAAACAGCCGCTCCCGAGGGTGGAGGCATTTTGTTGTGTGCGTGCGTGAGAGCACTGCCAGGGAGTCCCAAACCTAACTCCGAGGGAGCCGACGGCTGCTGCACAAGGCAGCCCTCGACTCCCCCACTTGTTTCATGAAGCTAGCACCGAGGCCCCGCTTTCGCATGGAAGCCTGATCGCCTGCGCTCTACCTCCAAGAAACAACAGTGGACGGAAACCTTGCTTTCGCTACCATCCATCGCTCTGAGGGGGAGGGAGCAATTTCCCGGCTACCGTGGGTGAGCGCCTGGGGAACGGGCTCCTTCCATGCCGCGACCTAGGGAGAGGCAGCCCGGGCCAGGAAGGCACCTCTCGACTCAGCTGTTGTCACCTGGAGCTAACACTACTGCTCCGCGTGTGCACTGGAATGCTAAGTGCTCCACACTGGTTTGGCAGGGAGAAGCCGCTAAAGAAGCCCCGCTTCAGCTCCTCCGCCTCCCCACAGGGTGGCGGCCATTTTCCCCTCTGCTGGAGTGCAAGCCTGGGGAGGGAGTCCCAGCTGGGTTGCGGGGGAGAAATCAACATGGGCAGAGGGCACCCTGTCGCCTCAACTCTTGTTTCGGGAAACTCGATCGGCGCTCCCGTGTGTGCGTGGAGTCCTAAGTGCCATCCAGCCAACGCCGAGGAACGAACCTGGAAAGAACGCGGGCCTCAGCACAGACGGCCCTTCCTGAGCCGGGACGTCACCTATGGGGTGCTTTTGTGAAAGCATGAGAAATGGAACCTAAACGTGACTCGGAGTGAGAAGCAGGCCTGTCAGGAAGGCTGCTGTCGACTCACGCCTTGTTTTAGGAGCTGAGCCCTGCTGCACCCTGTGTGCCTGGATGCCTAGTTCCCAGGCTGCTAAGAGCAAGAGTGAATGCTATAGAAGGCCTGCGCTCTAGTTGACAGGGCCGTTCCTGAAGCCAGAGGCATTTTACAATGCTCCTGTTGGAGAGACTGGGGACAGGGTCCCCTGCGTGAAATGGAGCGAGAAACGGGCCGGTGCGGAAGGCAGCTCTCCACTCACCTCTCCTTTCTGAGGCTACTCCCCTTGCCCCGGGCGCGCCCGCAGGCCTCAAGCCAACCCCCTAACTCAAAGGAACCACCCTGTAGAGAATTCCCGCTTCGGCTAAAAGAGCCAGGCCGGAGGATGGAAGCGTTCTGCTGTGTGCCCGCGTGAGCACCCGGCAAGGGAGGCCCAAACCGCTTTCCGTGTGAGACGCAGGCCCCGGCAGAAGGCAGCACACGACTCCCCGCTCGTTTCAGGAAGGGAGCACTGCGGTTCCGCTTTTGCATGGAAGTCTAACCGCAAGCGTTCTAACTCGAAGCAGCAACACTGCAGAGACACCGTTCGTTAGCTACCGTCGACCTCTGCGTGGGAGGAAGCAGTTGAGGGGGTCCTGTGGGTGAGGGGGCCCGGGGCCGGGCTCCATTCCGTAAGGCCCGGGGTGGGGGTGTGGGGGAGAGACAGGCCGGACAGCAGGGAGCTCTCAACTCACACCAGGTCTCCGGGGCTGGTACCGTTGCCCCGGGGGGTGCGTGCAGGCTCAAGTACAGCCACCCCACTCGAAGGGAAAACTCGGTGGAAGACGCGTGCCCCAGCTAAAACAGCCGCTCCCGAGGGTGGAGGCATTTTGTTGTGTGCGTGCCTGAGAGCACTGCAAGGGAGTCCCAAACCTAATTCCGAGGGAGCCGCCGGCTGCTGCACAAGGCAGGACTCGACTCCCCCACTTGTTTCATGAAGCTAGCACCGAGGCCACGCTTTCGCATGGAAGCCTGATCGCCTGCGCTCTACCTCCAAGAAACAACAGTGTAGGGAAACCGTGCTTTCGCTACCATCCACCGCTCTTAGTGGGAGGGAGCAGTTTCCCGGCTACCGTGGGTGAGCGCCAGGGCAACGGGCTCCTTCCATGCCGCCACGAGGGAGAAGCAGCCCGGGCCAGGAAGGCACCTCTCGACTCAGCTGTTGTCACCTGGAGCTAACACTACTGCACCGCGTGTGCACTGGAATGCTAAGTGCTCCACACTGGTTTGGCAGGGAGAAGCCGCTAAAGAAGCCCCGCTTCAGCTCCTCCGCCTCCCCACAGGGTGGCGGCCATTTTCCCCTCTGCTGGAGTGCAAGCCTGGGGAGGGAGTCCCAGCTGGGTTGCGGGGGAGAAATCAGCGTGGGCAGAGGGCACCCTGTCGCCTCAACTCTTGTTTCGCGAAACTCGATCGGCGCTCCCGTGTGTGCGTGCAGTCCTAAGTGCCATCCAGCCAACGCCGAGGAACAGACCTGTAGAGAACGCGGGCTTCAGCAAAGATGGCCCTTCCTGATCCGGACCGTCACCTCTGGTGTGCTTTTGTGAAAGCATGAGAAATGGAACCTAAACGTGACTCGGAGTGAGAAGCAGGCCTGTCAGGAAGGCTGCTATCGACTCACGCCTTGCTTTAGGAGCTGAGCCCTGCTGCAGCCTGTGAGCCTGGATGCCTAGTTCCCAGGCTGCTAAGAGCAAGAATCAATGCTATAGAAAGACTGCGCTGTGACTATCGGGGCCGTTCCTGAAGCCAGAGGCATTTTACAGTGCTCGTGTTGGAGAGACGGGGGACAGGGTCCCCTGCGTGAAATGGAGCGAGAAACGGGCCGGTGCGGAAGGCAGCTCTCCACTCACCTCTCCTTTCTGAGGCTACTCCCCTTGCCCGGGCGTGCCCGCAGGCCTCAAGCCAACCCCCTAACTCAAAGGAAACACCCTGTAGAGAATTCCCGCTCCGGCTAAAAGAGCCATGCCCATGCCGGAGGCTGGAAGCGTTCTGGTGTGTGCCCGCGGGAGCGCCCGGCAAGGGAGGCCCAAACCGCTTTCCGTGTGAGACGCAGGCCCCCGCAGAAGGCAGCAAACGACTCCCCGCTTTTTGCAGGAAGCGAGCACTGCGGCCCCGCTTTTGCATGGAAGTCTAACCACAAGCGTTCTAACTCGAAGCAGCAACACTGCAGAGACACCCTGCTTTACCTACCGTCGGCCTCTGTGTGGGAGGAAGCAGTTGAGGGGGTCCTGTGGGTGAGGGCCCGGGGCCGGGACACATTCCGTAAGACCGGGGGAGAGACAGGCTGGACAGCAGGGAGCTCTCAACTCACATCATGCCTCGGGGGCTGGTACCGTTACCCCGGGGGGGTGCGTGCAGGCTGAAGGACAGCCACCCCACTCGAAGGGAAAACTCGGTAGAGAATGCGTGCCCCAGCTAAAAGAGCCGCTCCCGAGGGTGGAGGCATTTTGTTGTGTGCGTGCCTGAGAGCACTGCAAGGGAGTCCCAAACCTAACTCCGAGGGAGCCGCCGGCTGCTGGACAAGGCAGCCCTCGACTCCCCCACTTGTTTCATGAAGCTAACACCGAGGCCCCGCTTTCGCATGGAACCCTGATCGCCTGCGCGCTACCTCCAAGAAACAACAGTGTACGGAAACCCAGCTTTCGCTACCATCCACCGCTCTGAGGGGGAGGGAGCAGTTTCCCGGCTACGGTGGGTGAGCGCCTGGGGAACGGGCTCCTTCCGTGCCGCCACCGAGGGAGAAGCGGCCCGGGCCAGGAAGGCACCTCTCGACTCAGCTGTTGTCACCTGGAGCTAACACTACTGCTCCGCGTGTGCACAGGAATGCTAAGTGCTCCACACTGGTTTGGCAGGGAGAAGCCCCTAAAGAAGCCCCGCTTCAGCTCCTCCGCCTCGCCACAGGGTGGCGGCCATTTTCCCCTCTGATGGAGTGCAAGCCTGGGGAGGGAGTCCCAGCTGGGTTCCGGGGGAGAAATCAGCATGGGCAGAGGGCACCCTGTCGCCTCAACTCTTGTTTCGGGAAACTCGATCGGCGCTCCCGTGTGTGCGTGGAGTCCTAAGTGCCATCCAGCCAACGCCAAGGAACAAACCTGGAGAGAACGCGGGCCTCAGCACAGACGGCCCTTCCTGAGCCGAGACGTCACCTATGGGGTGCTTTTGTGAAAGCATGAGAAATGGAACCTAAACGTGACTCGGAGTGAGAAGCAGGCCTGTCAGGAAGGCTGCTGTCGACTCACGCCTTGTTTTAGGAGCTGAGCCCTGCTGCACCCTGTGTGCCTGGATGCCTAGTTCCCAGGCTGCTAAGAGCAAGAGTGAATGCTATAGAAGGACTGCGCTCTAGTTGACAGGGCCGTTCCTGAAGCCAGAGGCATTTTACAGTGCTCGTGTTGGAGAGACTGGGGACAGGGTCCCCTGCGTGAAATGGAGCGAGAAACGGGCCGGTGTGGAAGGCAGCTCTCCACTCACCTCTCCTTTCTGAGGCTACTCCCCTTGCCCCGGGCGCGCCCGCAGGCCTCAAGCCAACCCCCTAACTCAAAGGAACCACCCTGTAGAGAATTCCCGCTTCCGCTAAAAGAGCCAGGCCGGAGGCTGGAAGCGTTCTGCTGTGTGCCCGCGTGAGCGCCCGGCAAGGGAGGCCCAAACCGCTTTCCGTGTGAGACGCAGGCCCCGGCAGAAGGCAGCACACGACTCCCCGCTCGTTTCAGAAAGGGAGCACTGCGGTTCCGCTTTTGCATGGAAGTCTAACCGCAAGCGTTCTAACTGGAAGCAGCAATACTGCAGAGACACCGTGCGTTAGCTACCGTCGACCTCTGTGTGGGAGGAAGTAGTTGAGGGGGTCCTGTGGGTGAGGGGGCCCGGGGCCGGGCTCCATTCCGTAAGGCCCGTGGTGGGGGGGTGGGGGAGAGACAGGCCGGACAGCAGGGAGCTCTCAACTCACACCAGGTCTCCGGGGCTGATACCGTTGCCCCGGGGGGTGCGTGCAGGCTGAAGGACAGCCACCCCACTCGAAGGGAAAACTCGGTAGAGGACGCGTGCCCCAGCTAAAACAGCCGCTCCCGAGGGTGGAGGCATTTTGTTGTGTGCGTGCGTGAGAGCACTGCAAGGGAGTCCCAAACCTAATTCCGAGGGAGCCGCCGGCTGCTGCACAAGGCAGCCCTCGACTCCCCCACTTGTTTCATGAAGCTAGCACCGAGGCCCCGCTTTCGCATGGAAGCCTGATCGCCTGCGCTGTACCTGCAAGAAACAACATTGTCCGGAAACCTTGCTTTCGCTACCATCCACCGCTCTGAGGGGGAGGGAGCAGTTTCCAGGCTACCGTGGGTGAGCGCCTGGGGAACGGGCTCCTTCCATGCCTCCACCTAGGGAGAAGCAGCCCGGGCCAGGAAGGCACCTCTCGACTCAGCTGTTGTCACCTGGAGCTAACACTACTGCTCCGCGTGTGCACTGGAATGCTAATTGCTCCAAACTGGTTTCGCAGGGAGAAGCCCCTAAAGAAGTCCCGCTTCACCTCCTCCGCCTCGCCACAGGGTGGCGGCCATTTTCCCCTCTGCTGGAGTGCAAGCCTGGGGAGGGAGTCCCAGCTGGGTTCCGGGGGAGAAATTAGCATGGGCAGAGGGCACCCTGTCGCCTCAACTCTTGTTTCGCGAAACTCGATCGGCGCTCCCGTGTGTGCGTGCAGTCCTAAGTGCCATCCAGCCAACGCCGAGGAACAAACCTGTAGAGAACGCGGGCCTCAGCAAGAAGGCCCTTCCTGAGCCGGACCGTCACCTCTGGTGTGCTTTTGTGAAAGCATGAGAAAAGGAACCTAAACGTGACTCGGAGAGAGAAGCAGGCCTGTCAGGAAGGCTGCTGTCGACTCACGCCTTGCTTTAGGAGCTGAGCCCTGCTGCACCCTGTGAGCCTGGATGCCTAGTTCCCAGGCTGCTAAGAGCAAGAATCAATGCTATAGAAAGACTGCGCTGTGGCTATCGGGGCCGTTCCTGAAGCCAGAGGCATTTTACAGTGCTCGTGTTGGAGAGACGGGGGACAGGGTCCCCTGCGTGAAATGGAGCGAGAAACGGGCCGGTGCAGAAGGCAGCTCTCCACTCACCTCTCCTTTCTGAGGCTACTCCCCTTGCCCGGGGCGTGCCCGCAAGCCTCAAGCGAACCCCCTAACTCAAAGGAACCACCCTGTAGAGAATTCCCGCTCCGGCTAAAAGAGCCATGCCCATGCCGGAGGCTGGAAGCGTTCTGCTGTGTGCCCGCGGGAGCGCCCGGCAAGGGAGGCCCAAACCGCTTTCCGTGTGAGACGCAGGCCCCCGCAGAAGGCAGCAAACGACTCCCCGCTTTTTGCAGGAAGCGAGCACTGCGGCCCCGCTTTTGCATGGAAGTCTAACCACAAGCGTTCTAACTCGAAGCAGCAACACTGCAGAGACACCCTGCTTTACCTACCGTCGGCCTCTGTGTGGGAGGAAGCAGTTGAGGGGGTCCTGTGGGTGATGGCCCGGGGCCGGGCCCCATTCCGTAAGACCGGGGGAGAGAGAGGCCGGACAGCAGGGAGCTCTCAACTCACATCATGCTTCGGGGGCTGGTACCGTTACCCCGGGGGGGTGCGTGCAGGCTGAAGGACAGCCACCCCACTCGAAGGGAAAACTCGGTAGAGAATGCGTGCCCCAGCTAAAACAGCCGCTCCCGAGGGTGGAGGCATTTTGTTGTGTGCGTGCGTGAGAGCACTGCAAGGGAGTCCCAAACCTAATTCCGAGGGAGCCGCCGGCTGCTGCACAAGGCAGCCCTCGACTCCCCCACTTGTTTCATGAAGCTAGCACCGAGGCCCCTCTTTCGCATGGAAGCCTGATCGCCTGCGCTGTACCTGCAAGAAACAACATTGTACGGAAACCTTGCTTTCGCTACCATCCACCGCTCTGAGGGGGAGGGAGCAGTTTCCCGGCTACCGTGGGTGAGCGCCTGGGGAACGGGCTCCTTCTGTGCCGCCACCGCCACCGAGGGAGAAGCAGCCCGGGCCAGGAAGGCACCTCTCGACTCAGCTGTTGTCACCTGGAGCTAACACTACTGCTCCGGTGTGCACTGGAATGCTAAGTGCTCCACACTGGTTTGGCAGGGAGAAGCCGCTAAAGAAGCCCTGCTTCAGCTCCTCCGCCTCGCCACAGGGTGGCGGCCATTTTCCCCTCTGTTGGAGTGCAAGCCTGGGGAGGGAGTCCCAGCTGGGTTCCGGGGGAGAAATCAGCATGGGCAGAGGGCACCCTGTAGCCTCAACTCTTGTTTTGGGAAACTCGATCGGCGCTCCCGTGTGTGCGTGGAGTCCTAAGTGCCATCCAGCCAACGCCGAGGAACAGACCTGCAGAGAACGCGGGCCTCAGCACAGACGGCCTTTCCTGAGCCGGGACGTCACCTATGGGGTGCTTTTGTGAAAGCATGAGAAATGGAACCTAAACGTGACTGGGAGAGAGAAGCAGGCCTGTCAGGAAGGCTGCTGTCGACTCACGCCTTGCTTTAGGAGCTGAGCCCTGCTGCACCCTGTGTGCCTGGATGCCTAGTTCCCAGGCTGCTAAGAGCAAGAGTGAATGCTATAGAAGGACTGCGCTCTAGTTGACAGGGCCGTTCCTGAAGCCAGAGGCATTTTACAGTGCTCGTGTTGGAGAGACGGGGGACAGGGTCCCCTGCGTGAAATGGAGCGAGAAACGGGCCGGTGCGGAAGGCAGCTCTCCACTCACCTGTCCTTTCTGAGGCTACTCCCCTTGCCCGGGGCGTGCCCGCAGGCCTCAAGCCAACCCCCTAACTCAAAGGAACCACCCTGTAGAGAATTCCCGCTCCGGCTAAAAGAGCCATGCCCATGCCCGAGGCTGGAAGCGTTCTGCTGTGTGCACGCGTGAGCGCCCGGCAAGGGAGGCCCGAACCGCTCTCCGTGTGAGACGCAGGCCCCCGCAGAAGGCAGCACACGACTCCCCGCTCGTTGCAGGAAGCGAGCTCTGCGGCCCCGCTTTTGCATGGAAGTCTAACCGCAAGCTTTCTAACTCGAAGCAGCAAGACTGCAGAGACACCGTGCTTTAGCTACCGTCGGCCTCTGTGTGGGAGGAAGCAGTTGAGGGGGTCCTGTGGGTGAGGGCCCGGGGCCGGGCCCCATTCCGTAAGACCGGGGGAGAGACAGGCCGGACAGCAGGGAGCTCTCAACTCACATCATGCTTCGGGGGCTGGTACCGTTACCCCGGGGGGGTGCGTGCAGGCTGAAGGACAGCCACCCCACTCGAAGGGAAAACTCGGTAGAGAATGCGTGCCCCAGCTAAAACAGCCGCTCCCGAGGGTGGAGGCATTTTGTTGTGTGCGTGCGTGAGAGCACTGCCAGGGAGTCCCAAACCTAACTCCGAGGGAGCCGCCGGCTGCTGCACAAGGCAGCCCTCGACTCCCCCACTTGTTTCATGAAGCTAGCACCGAGGCCCCGCTTTCGCATGGAAGCCTGATCGCCTGCGCTCTACCTCCAAGAAACAACAGTGGACGGAAACCTTGCTTTCGCTACCATCCATCGCTCTGAGGGGGAGGGAGCAATTTCCCGGCTACCGTGGGTGAGCGCCTGGGGAACGGGCTCCTTCCATGCCGCGACCTAGGGAGAGGCAGCCCGGGCCAGGAAGGCACCTCTCGACTCAGCTGTTGTCACCTGGAGCTAACACTACTGCTCCGCGTGTGCACTGGAATGCTAAGTGCTCCACACTGGTTTGGCAGGGAGAAGCCGCTAAAGAAGCCCCGCTTCAGCTCCTCCGCCTCCCCACAGGGTGGCGGCCATTTTCCCCTCTGCTGGAGTGCAAGCCTGGGGAGGGAGTCCCAGCTGGGTTCCGGGGGAGAAATCAGCATGAGCAGAGGGCACCCTGTCGCCTCAACTCTTGTTTCGGGAAACTCGATCGGCGCTCCCGTGTGTGCGTGCAGTCCTAAGTGCCATCCAGCCAACGCCGAGGAACAAACCTGAAGAGAACGCGGGCCTCAGCAAAGATGGCCCTTCCTGAGCCAGACCGTCACCTCTGGTGTGCTTTTGTGAAAGCATGAGAAATGGAACCTAAACGTGACTCGGAGAGAGAAGCAGGCCTGTCAGGAAGGCTGCTGTCGACTCACGCCTTGGTTTAGGAGCTGAGCCCTGCTGCACCCTGTGAGCCTGGATGCCTAGTTCCCAGGCTGCTAAGAGCAAGAATCAATGCTATAGAAAGACCACGCTGTGGCTATCGGGGCCGTTCCTGAAGCCAGAGGCATTTTACAGTGCTCGTGTTGGAGAGACGGGGGACAGGGTCCCCTGCGTGAATTGGAGCGAGAAAGGGGCCGGTGCGGAACGCAGCTCTCCACTCACCTCTCCTTTCTGAGGCTACTCCCCTTGCCCGGGGCGTGCCCGCAGGCCTCAAGCCAACCCCCTAACTCAAAGGAACCGCCCTGTAGAGAATTCCCGCTTTGGCTAAAAGAACCATGCCGGAGGCTAGAAGACTTCTGCTGTGTGCCCGCGTGAGCGCCCGGCAAGGGAGGCCCAAACCGCTTTCCGTGTGAGACGCAGGCCCCGGCAGAAGGCAGCACACGACTCCCCGCTCGTTTCAGGAAGGGAGCACTGCGGTCCCGCTTTTGCATAGAAGTATAACCGCAAGCCTTCTAACTCGAAGCAGCAACACTGCAGAGACACCGTGCTTTAGCCACCATCGACCTCTGTGTGGGAGGAAGCAGTTGAGGGGGTCCTGTGGGTTAGGGGGCCCGGGGTCGGGCTCCATTCCGTAAGGCCCGGGGAGGGGTGGTGGGGGGGTGGGGGGGAGACAGGCCGGACAGCAGGGAGCTCTCAACTCACACCAGGCCTCCGGGGCTGGTACCGTTGCCCCGGGGGGTGCGTGCAGGCTCAAGTACAGCCACCCCACTCGAAGGGAAAACTCGGTGGAAGACGCGTGCCCCAGCTAAAACAGCCGCTCCCGAGGGTGGAGGCATTTTGTTGTGTGCGTGCCTGAGAGCACTGCAAGGGAGTCCCAAACCTAATTCCGAGGGAGGCGCCGGCTGCTGCACAAGGCAGGACTCGACTCCCCCACTTGTTTCATGAAGCTAGCACCGAGGCCACGCTTTCGCATGGAAGCCTGATCGCCTGCGCTCTACCTCCAAGAAACAACAGTGTAGGGAAACCGAGCTTTCGCTACCATCCACCGCTCTTAGTGGGAGGGAGCAGTTTCCCGGCTACCGTGGGTGAGCGCCAGGGCAACGGGCTCCTTCCATGCCGCCACCGAGGGAGAAGCAGCCCGGGCCAGGAAGGCACCTCTCGACTCAGCTGTTGTCACCTGGAGCTAACACTACTGCACCGCGTGTGCACTGGAATGCTAAGTGCTCCACACTGGTTTGGCAGGGAGAAGCCGCTAAAGAAGCCCCGCTTCAGCTCCTCCTCCTCGCCACAGGGTGGCGGCCATTTTCCCCTCTGCTGGAGTGCAAGCCTGGGGAGGGAGTCCCAGCTGGGTTGCGGGGGAGAAATCAGCGTGGGCAGAGGGCACCCTGTCGCCTCAACTCTTGTTTCGCGAAACTCGATCGGCGCTCCCGTGTGTGCGTGCAGTCCTAAGTGCCATCCAGCCAACGCCGAGGAACAGACCTGTAGAGAACGCGGGCTTCAGCAAAGATGGCCCTTCCTGATCCGGACCGTCACCTCTGGTGTGCTTTTGTGAAAGCATGAGAAATGGAACCTAAACGTGACTCGGAGTGAGAAGCAGGCCTGTCAGGAAGGCTGCTGTCGACTCACGCCTTGCTTTAGGAGCTGAGCCCTGCTGCAGCCTGTGAGCCTGGATGCCTAGTTCCCAGGCTGCTAAGAGCAAGAATCAATGCTATAGAAAGACTGCGCTGTGGCTATCGGGGCCGTTCCTGAAGCCAGAGGCATTTTACAGTGCTCGTGTTGGAGAGACGGGGGACAGGGTCCCCTGCGTGAAATGGAGCGAGAAACGGGCCGGTGCGGAAGGCAGCTCTCCACTCACCTCTCCTTTCTGAGGCTACTCCCCTTGCCCGGGCGTGCCCGCAGGCCTCAAGCCAACCCCCTAACTCAAAGGAAACACCCTGTAGAGAATTCCCGCTCCGGCTAAAAGAGCCATGCCCATGCCGGAGGCTGGAAGCGTTCTGCTGTGTGCCCGCGGGAGCGCCCGGCAAGGGAGGCCCAAACCGCTTTCCGTGTGAGACGCAGGCCCCCGCAGAAGGCAGCAAACGACTCCCCGCTTTTTGCAGGAAGCGAGCACTGCGGCCCCGCTTTTGCATGGAAGTCTAACCACAAGCGTTCTAACTCGAAGCAGCAACACTGCAGAGACACCCTGCTTTACCTACCGTCGGCCTCTGTGTGGGAGGAAGCAGTTGAGGGGGTCCTGTGGGTGAGGGCCCGGGGCCGGGACACATTCCGTAAGACCGGGGGAGAGACAGGCCGGACAGCAGGGAGCTCTCAACTCACATCATGCCTCGGGGGCTGGTACCGTTACCCCGGGGGGGTGCGTGCAGGCTGAAGGACAGCCACCCCACTCGAAGGGAAAACTCGGTAGAGAATGCGTGCCCCAGCTAAAAGAGCCGCTCCCGAGGGTGGAGGCATTTTGTTGTGTGCGTGCCTGAGAGCACTGCAAGGGAGTCCCAAACCTAACTCCGAGGGAGCCGCCGGCTGCTGCACAAGGCAGCCCTCGACTCCCCCACTTGTTTCATGAAGCTAACACCGAGGCCCCGCTTTCGCATGGAACCCTGATCGCCTGCGCGCTACCTCCAAGAAACAACAGTGTACGGAAACCCAGCTTTCGCTACCATCCACCGCTCTGAGGGGGAGGGAGCAGTTTCCCGGCTACGGTGGGTGAGCGCCTGGGGAACGGGCTCCTTCCGTGCCGCCACCGAGGGAGAAGCGGCCCGGGCCAGGAAGGCACCTCTCGACTCAGCTGTTGTCACCTGGAGCTAACACTAGTGCTCCGCGTGTGCACAGGAATGCTAAGTGCTCCACACTGGTTTGGCAGGGAGAAGCCGCTAAAGAAGCCCCGCTTCAGCTCCTCCGCCTCGCCACAGGGTGGCGGCCATTTTCCCCTCTGATGGAGTGCAAGCCTGGGGAGGGAGTCCCAGCTGGGTTCCGGGGGAGAAATCAGCATGGGCAGAGGGCACCCTGTCGCCTCAACTCTTGTTTCGGGAAACTCGATCGGCGCTCCCGTGTGTGCGTGGAGTCCTAAGTGCCATCCAGCCAACGCCAAGGAACAAACCTGGAGAGAACGCGGGCCTCAGCACAGACGGCCCTTCCTGAGCCGAGACGTCACCTATGGGGTGCTTTTGTGAAAGCATGAGAAATGGAACCTAAACGTGACTCGGAGTGAGAAGCAGGCCTGTCAGGAAGGCTGCTGTCGACTCACGCCTTGTTTTAGGAGCTGAGCCCTGCTGCACCCTGTGTGCCTGGATGCCTAGTTCCCAGGCTGCTAAGAGCAAGAGTGAATGCTATAGAAGGACTGCGCTCTAGTTGACAGGGCCGTTCCTGAAGCCAGAGGCATTTTACAGTGCTCGTGTTGGAGAGACTGGGGACAGGGTCCCCTGCGTGAAATGGAGCGAGAAACGGGCCGGTGCGGAAGGCAGCTCTCCACTCACCTCTCCTTTCTGAGGCTACTCCCCTTGCCCCGGGCGCGCCCGCAGGCCTCAAGCCAACCCCCTAACTCAAAGGAACCACCCTGTAGAGAATTCCCGCTTCCGCTAAAAGAGCCAGGCCGGAGGCTGGAAGCGTTCTGCTGTGTGCCCGCGTGAGCGCCCGGCAAGGGAGGCCCAAACCGCTTTCCGTGTGAGACGCAGGCCCCGGCAGAAGGCAGCACACGACTCCCCGCTCGTTTCAGAAAGGGAGCACTGCGGTTCCGCTTTTGCATGGAAGTCTAACCGCAAGCGTTCTAACTGGAAGCAGCAATACTGCAGAGACACCGTGCGTTAGCTACCGTCGACCTCTGTGTGGGAGGAAGTAGTTGAGGGGGTCCTGTGGGTGAGGGGGCCCGGGGCCGGGCTCCATTCCGTAAGGCCCGTGGTGGGGGGTGGGGGAGAGACAGGCCGGACAGCAGGGAGCTCTCAACTCACACCAGGTCTCCGGGGCTGATACCGTTGCCCCGGGGGGTGCGTGCAGGCTGAAGGACAGCCACCCCACTCGAAGGGAAAACTCGGTAGAGGACGCGTGCCCCAGCTAAAACAGCCGCTCCCGAGGGTGGAGGCATTTTGTTGTGTGCGTGCGTGAGAGCACTGCAAGGGAGTCCCAAACCTAATTCCGAGGGAGCCGCCGGCTGCTGCACAAGGCAGCCCTCGACTCCCCCACTTGTTTCATGAAGCTAGCACCGAGGCCCCGCTTTCGCATGGAAGCCTGATCGCCTGCGCTGTACCTGCAAGAAACAACATTGTCCGGAAACCTTGCTTTCGCTACCATCCACCGCTCTGAGGGGGAGGGAGCAGTTTCCAGGCTACCGTGGGTGAGCGCCTGGGGAACGGGCTCCTTCCATGCCTCCACCTAGGGAGAAGCAGCCCGGGCCAGGAAGGCACCTCTCGACTCAGCTGTTGTCACCTGGAGCTAACACTACTGCTCCGCGTGTGCACTGGAATGCTAATTGCTCCAAACTGGTTTCGCAGGGAGAAGCCCCTAAAGAAGTCCCGCTTCAGCTCCTCCGCCTCGCCACAGGGTGGCGGCCATTTTCCCCTCTGCTGGAGTGCAAGCCTGGGGAGGGAGTCCCAGCTGGGTTCCGGGGGAGAAATTAGCATGGGCAGAGGGCACCCTGTCGCCTCAACTCTTGTTTCGCGAAACTCGATCGGCGCTCCCGTGTGTGCGTGCAGTCCTAAGTGCCATCCAGCCAACGCCGAGGAACAAACCTGTAGAGAACGCGGGCCTCAGCAAGAAGGCCCTTCCTGAGCCGGACCGTCACCTCTGGTGTGCTTTTGTGAAAGCATGAGAAAAGGAACCTAAACGTGACTCGGAGAGAGAAGCAGGCCTGTCAGGAAGGCTGCTGTCGACTCACGCCTTGCTTTAGGAGCTGAGCCCTGCTGCACCCTGTGAGCCTGGATGCCTAGTTCCCAGGCTGCTAAGAGCAAGAATCAATGCTATAGAAAGACTGCGCTGTGGCTATCGGGGCCGTTCCTGAAGCCAGAGGCATTTTACAGTGCTCGTGTTGGAGAGACGGGGGACAGGGTCCCCTGCGTGAAATGGAGCGAGAAACGGGCCGGTGCAGAAGGCAGCTCTCCACTCACCTCTCCTTTCTGAGGCTACTCCCCTTGCCCGGGGCGTGCCCGCAAGCCTCAAGCGAACCCCCTAACTCAAAGGAACCACCCTGTAGAGAATTCCCGCTCCGGCTAAAAGAGCCATGCCCATGCCGGAGGCTGGAAGCGTTCTGCTGTGTGCCCGCGGGAGCGCCCGGCAAGGGAGGCCCAAACCGCTTTCCGTGTGAGACGCAGGCCCCCGCAGAAGGCAGCAAACGACTCCCCGCTTTTTGCAGGAAGCGAGCACTGCGGCCCCGCTTTTGCATGGAAGTCTAACCACAAGCGTTCTAACTCGAAGCAGCAACACTGCAGAGACACCCTGCTTTACCTACCGTCGGCCTCTGAGTGGGAGGAAGCAGTTGAGGGGGTCCTGTGGGTGAGGGCCCGGGGCCGGGACCCATTCCGTAAGACCGAGGGAGAGACAGGCTGGACAGCAGGGAGCTCTCAACTCACATCATGCTTCGGGGGCTGGTACCGTTGCCCCGGGGGGGTGCGTGCAGGCTGAAGGACAGCCACCCCACTCGAAGGGAAAACTCGGTAGAGAATGCGTGCCCCAGCTAAAACAGCCGCTCCCGAGGGTGGAGGCATTTTGTTGTGTGCGTGCCTGAGAGCACTGCAAGGGAGTCCCAAACCTAATTCCGAGGGAGCCGCCGGCTGCTGCACAAGGCAGCCCTCGACTCCCCCACTTGTTTCATGAAGCTAGCACCGAGGCCCCTCTTTCGCATGGAAGCCTGATCGCCTGCGCTCTACCTCCAAGAAACAACAGTGGACGGAAACCTTGCTTTCGCTACCATCCATCGCTCTGAGGGGGAGGGAGCAATTTCCCGGCTACCGTGGGTGAGCGCCTGGGGAACGGGCTCCTTCCATGCCGCGACCTAGGGAGAGGCAGCCCGGGCCAGGAAGGCACCTCTCGACTCAGCTGTTGTCACCTGGAGCTAACACTACTGCTCCGCGTGTGCACTGGAATGCTAAGTGCTCCACACTGGTTTGGCAGGGAGAAGCCGCTAAAGAAGCCCCGCTTCAGCTCCTCCGCCTCCCCACAGGGTGGCGGCCATTTTCCCCTCTGCTGGAGTGCAAGCCTGGGGAGGGAGTCCCAGCTGGGTTCCGGGGGAGAAATCAGCATGGGCAGAGGGCACCCTGTCGCCTCAACTCTTGTTTCGGGAAACTCGATCGGCGCTCCCGTGTGTGCGTGCAGTCCTAAGTGCCATCCAGCCAACGCCGAGGAACAAACCTGAAGAGAACGCGGGCCTCAGCAAAGATGGCCCTTCCTGAGCCGGACCGTCACCTCTGGTGTGCTTTTGTGAAAGCATGAGAAATGGAACCTAAACGTGACTCGGAGAGAGAAGCAGGCCTGTCAGGAAGGCTGCTGTCGACTCACGCCTTGGTTTAGGAGCTGAGCCCTGCTGCACCCTGTGAGCCTGGATGCCTAGTTCCCAGGCTGCTAAGAGCAAGAATCAATGCTATAGAAAGACCACGCTGTGGCTATCGGGGCCGTTCCTGAAGCCAGAGGCATTTTACAGTGCTCGTGTTGGAGAGACGGGGGACAGGGTCCCCTGCGTGAATTGGAGCGAGAAAGGGGCCGGTGCGGAACGCAGCTCTCCACTCACCTCTCCTTTCTGAGGCTACTCCCCTTGCCCGGGGCGTGCCCGCAGGCCTCAAGCCAACCCCCTAACTCAAAGGTACCGCCCTGTAGAGAATTCCCGCTTTGGCTAAAAGAACCATGCCGGAGGCTAGAAGACTTCTGCTGTGTGCCCGCGTGAGCGCCCGGCAAGGGAGGCCCAAACCGCTTTCCGTGTGAGACGCAGGCCCCGGCAGAAGGCAGCACACGACTCCCCGCTCGTTTCAGGAAGGGAGCACTGCGGTCCCGCTTTTGCATAGAAGTATAACCGCAAGCCTTCTAACTCGAAGCAGCAACACTGCAGAGACACCGTGCTTTAGCCACCATCGACCTCTGTGTGGGAGGAAGCAGTTGAGGGGGTCCTGTGGGTTAGGGGGCCCGGGGTCGGGCTCCATTCCGTAAGGCCCGGGGAGGGGTGGTGGGGGGGTGGGGGGGAGACAGGCCGGACAGCAGGGAGCTCTCAACTCACACCAGGCCTCCGGGGCTGGTACCGTTGCCCCGGGGGGTGCGTGCAGGCTCAAGTACAGCCACCCCACTCGAAGGGAAAACTCGGTGGAAGACGCGTGCCCCAGCTAAAACAGCCGCTCCCGAGGGTGGAGGCATTTTGTTGTGTGCGTGCCTGAGAGCACTGCAAGGGAGTCCCAAACCTAATTCCGAGGGAGGCGCCGGCTGCTGCACAAGGCAGGACTCGACTCCCCCACTTGTTTCATGAAGCTAGCACCGAGGCCACGCTTTCGCATGGAAGCCTGATCGCCTGCGCTCTACCTCCAAGAAACAACAGTGTAGGGAAACCGTGCTTTCGCTACCATCCACCGCTCTTAGTGGGAGGGAGCAGTTTCCCGGCTACCGTGGGTGAGCGCCAGGGCAACGGGCTCCTTCCATGCCGCCACCGAGGGAGAAGCAGCCCGGGCCAGGAAGGCACCTCTCGACTCAGCTGTTGTCACCTGGAGCTAACACTACTGCACCGCGTGTGCACTGGAATGCTAAGTGCTCCACACTGGTTTGGCAGGGAGAAGCCGCTAAAGAAGCCCCGCTTCAGCTCCTCCTCCTCGCCACAGGGTGGCGGCCATTTTCCCCTCTGCTGGAGTGCAAGCCTGGGGAGGGAGTCCCAGCTGGGTTGCGGGGGAGAAATCAGCGTGGGCAGAGGGCACCCTGTCGCCTCAACTCTTGTTTCGCGAAACTCGATCGGCGCTCCCGTGTGTGCGTGCAGTCCTAAGTGCCATCCAGCCAACGCCGAGGAACAGACCTGTAGAGAACGCGGGCTTCAGCAAAGATGGCCCTTCCTGATCCGGACCGTCACCTCTGGTGTGCTTTTGTGAAAGCATGAGAAATGGAACCTAAACGTGACTCGGAGTGAGAAGCAGGCCTGTCAGGAAGGCTGCTGTCGACTCACGCCTTGCTTTAGGAGCTGAGCCCTGCTGCAGCCTGTGAGCCTGGATGCCTAGTTCCCAGGCTGCTAAGAGCAAGAATCAATGCTATAGAAAGACTGCGCTGTGGCTATCGGGGCCGTTCCTGAAGCCAGAGGCATTTTACAGTGCTCGTGTTGGAGAGACGGGGGACAGGGTCCCCTGCGTGAAATGGAGCGAGAAACGGGCCGGTGCGGAAGGCAGCTCTCCACTCACCTCTCCTTTCTGAGGCTACTCCCCTTGCCCGGGCGTGCCCGCAGGCCTCAAGCCAACCCCCTAACTCAAAGGAAACACCCTGTAGAGAATTCCCGCTCCGGCTAAAAGAGCCATGCCCATGCCGGAGGCTGGAAGCGTTCTGCTGTGTGCCCGCGGGAGCGCCCGGCAAGGGAGGCCCAAACCGCTTTCCGTGTGAGACGCAGGCCCCCGCAGAAGGCAGCAAACGACTCCCCGCTTTTTGCAGGAAGCGAGCACTGCGGCCCCGCTTTTGCATGGAAGTCTAACCACAAGCGTTCTAACTCGAAGCAGCAACACTGCAGAGACACCCTGCTTTACCTACCGTCGGCCTCTGTGTGGGAGGAAGCAGTTGAGGGGGTCCTGTGGGTGAGGGCCCGGGGCCGGGACACATTCCGTAAGACCGGGGGAGAGACAGGCCGGACAGCAGGGAGCTCTCAACTCACATCATGCCTCGGGGGCTGGTACCGTTACCCCGGGGGGGTGCGTGCAGGCTGAAGGACAGCCACCCCACTCGAAGGGAAAACTCGGTAGAGAATGCGTGCCCCAGCTAAAAGAGCCGCTCCCGAGGGTGGAGGCATTTTGTTGTGTGCGTGCCTGAGAGCACTGCAAGGGAGTCCCAAACCTAACTCCGAGGGAGCCGCCGGCTGCTGGACAAGGCAGCCCTCGACTCCCCCACTTGTTTCATGAAGCTAACACCGAGGCCCCGCTTTCGCATGGAACCCTGATCGCCTGCGCGCTACCTCCAAGAAACAACAGTGTACGGAAACCCAGCTTTCGCTACCATCCACCGCTCTGAGGGGGAGGGAGCAGTTTCCCGGCTACGGTGGGTGAGCGCCTGGGGAATGGGCTCCTTCCGTGCCGCCACCGAGGGAGAAGCGGCCCGGGCCAGGAAGGCACCTCTCGACTCAGCTGTTGTCACCTGGAGCTAACACTACTGCTCCGCGTGTGCACAGGAATGCTAAGTGCTCCACACTGGTTTGGCAGGGAGAAGCCGCTAAAGAAGCCCCGCTTCAGCTCCTCCGCCTCTCCACAGGGTGGCGGCCATTTTCCCCTCTGATGGAGTGCAAGCCTGGGGAGGGAGTCCCAGCTGGGTTCCGGGGGAGAAATCAGCATGGGCAGAGGGCACCCTGTCGCCTCAACTCTTGTTTCGGGAAACTCGATCGGCGCTCCCGTGTGTGCGTGGAGTCCTAAGTGCCATCCAGCCAACGCCAAGGAACAAACCTGGAGAGAACGCGCGCCTCAGCACAGACGGCCCTTCCTGAGCCGAGACGTCACCTATGGGGTGCTTTTGTGAAAGCATGAGAAATGGAACCTAAACGTGACTCGGAGTGAGAAGCAGGCCTGTCAGGAAGGCTGCTGTCGACTCACGCCTTGTTTTAGGAGCTGAGCCCTGCTGCACCCTGTGTGCCTGGATGCCTAGTTCCCAGGCTGCTAAGAGCAAGAGTGAATGCTATAGAAGGACTGCGCTCTAGTTGACAGGGCCGTTCCTGAAGCCAGAGGCATTTTACAGTGCTCGTGTTGGAGAGACTGGGGACAGGGTCCCCTGCGTGAAATGGAGCGAGAAACGGGCCGGTGCGGAAGGCAGCTCTCCACTCACCTCTCCTTTCTGAGGCTACTCCCCTTGCCCCGGGCGCGCCCGCAGGCCTCAAGCCAACCCCCTAACTCAAAGGAACCACCCTGTAGAGAATTCCCGCTTCCGCTAAAAGAGCCAGGCCGGAGGCTGGAAGCGTTCTGCTGTGTGCCCGCGTGAGCGCCCGGCAAGGGAGGCCCAAACCGCTTTCCGTGTGAGACGCAGGCCCCGGCAGAAGGCAGCACACGACTCCCCGCTCGTTTCAGAAAGGGAGCACTGCGGTTCCGCTTTTGCATGGAAGTCTAACCGCAAGCATTCTAACTGGAAGCAGCAATACTGCAGAGACACCGTGCGTTAGCTACCGTCGACCTCTGTGTGGGAGGAAGTAGTTGAGGGGGTCCTGTGGGTGAGGGGGCCCGGGGCCGGGCTCCATTCCGTAAGGCCCGTGGTGGGGGGTGGGGGAGAGACAGGCCGGACAGCAGGGAGCTCTCAACTCACACCAGGTCTCCGGGGCTGATACCGTTGCCCCGGGGGGTGCGTGCAGGCTGAAGGACAGCCACCCCACTCGAAGGGAAAACTCGGTAGAGGACGCGTGCCCCAGCTAAAACAGCCGCTCCCGAGGGTGGAGGCATTTTGTTGTGTGCGTGCGTGAGAGCACTGCAAGGGAGTCCCAAACCTAATTCCGAGGGAGCCGCCGGCTGCTGCACAAGGCAGCCCTCGACTCCCCCACTTGTTTCATGAAGCTAGCACCGAGGCCCCGCTTTCGCATGGAAGCCTGATCGCCTGCGCTGTACCTGCAAGAAACAACATTGTCCGGAAACCTTGCTTTCGCTACCATCCACCGCTCTGAGGGGGAGGGAGCAGTTTCCAGGCTACCGTGGGTGAGCGCCTGGGGAACGGGCTCCTTCCATGCCTCCACCTAGGGAGAAGCAGCCCGGGCCAGGAAGGCACCTCTCGACTCAGCTGTTGTCACCTGGAGCTAACACTACTGCTCCGCGTGTGCACTGGAATGCTAAGTGCTCCAAACTGGTTTCCCAGGGAGAAGCCGCTAAAGAAGCCCTGCTTCAGCTCCTCCGCCTCGCCACAGGGTGGCGGCCATTTTCCCCTCTGCTGGAGTGCAAGCCTGGGGAGGGAGTCCCAGCTGGGTTCCGGGGGAGAAATTAGCATGGGCAGAGGGCACCCTGTCGCCTCAACTCTTGTTTCGCGAAACTCGATCGGCGCTCCCGTGTGTGCGTGCAGTCCTAAGTGCCATCCAGCCAACGCCGAGGAACAAACCTGTAGAGAACGCGGGCCTCAGCAAGAAGGCCCTTCCTGAGCCGGACCGTCACCTCTGGTGTGCTTTTGTGAAAGCATGAGAAAAGGAACCTAAACGTGACTCGGAGAGAGAAGCAGGCCTGTCAGGAAGGCTGCTGTCGACTCACGCCTTGCTTTAGGAGCTGAGCCCTGCTGCACCCTGTGTGCCTGGATGCCTAGTTCCCAGGCTGCTAAGAGCAAGAATCAATGCTATAGAATGACTGCGCTGTGGCTATCGGGGCCGTTCCTGAAGCCAGAGGCATTTTACAGTGCTCGTGTTGGAGAGACGGGGGACAGGGTCCCCTGCGTGAAATGGAGCGAGAAACGGGCCGGTGCGGAAGGCAGCTCTCCACTCACCTGTCCTTTCTGAGGCTACTCCCCTTGCCCGGGGCGTGCCCGCAGGCCTCAAGCCAACCCCCTAACTCAAAGGAACCACCCTGTAGAGAATTCCCGCTCCGGCTAAAAGAGCCATGCCCATGCCCGAGGCTGGAAGCGTTCTGCTGTGTGCACGCGTGAGCGCCCGGCAAGGGAGGCCCGAACCGCTCTCCGTGTGAGACGCAGGCCCCCGCAGAAGGCAGCACACGACTCCCCGCTCGTTGCAGGAAGCGAGCTCTGCGGCCCCGCTTTTGCATGGAAGTCTAACCGCAAGCTTTCTAACTCGAAGCAGCAACACTGAAGAGACACCGTGCTTTAGCTACCGTTGGCCTCTGTGTGGGAGGAAGCAGTTGAGGGGGTCCTGTGGGTGAGGGCCCGGGGCCGGGCCCCATTCCGTAAGACCGGGGGAGAGACAGACCGGACAGCAGGGAGCTCTCAACTCACATCATGCTTCGGGGGCTGGTACCGTTGCCCCGGCGGGGTGCGTGCAGGCTGAAGGACAGCCACCCCACTCGAAGGGAAAACTCGGTAGAGAATGCGTGCCCCAGCTAAAACAGCCGCTCCCGAGGGTGGAGGCATTTTGTTGTGTGCGTGCCTGAGAGCACTGCAAGGGAGTCCCAAACCTAACTCCGAGGGAGCCGCCGGCTGCTGCACAAGGCAGCCCTCGACTCCCCCACTTGTTTCATGAAGCTAGCACCGAGGCCCCGCTTTCGCATGGAAGCCTGATCGCCTGCGCTATACCTGCAAGAAACAACATTGTCCGGAAACCTTGCTTTCGCTACCATCCAGCGCTCTGAGGGGGAGGGAGCAGTTTCCCGTCTACCGTGGGTGAGCGCCTGGGGAATGGGCTCCTTCCATGCCGCCACCTAGGGAGAAGCAGCCCGGGCCAGGAAGGCACCTCTCGACTCAGCTGTTGTCACCTGGAGCTAACACTACTGCTCTGCGTGTGCACAGGAATGCTAAGTGCTCCACAGTGCTTTGGCAGGTTGAAGTTGCTAAAGAAGCCCCGCTTCAGCTCCTCCCCCTCGCCACAAGGTGGCGGCCATTTTCCGCTCTGCTGGAGTGCAAGCCTGGGGAGGGAGTCCCAGCTGGGTTCCGGGGGAGAAATCAACATGGGCAGAGGGCACCCTGTCGCCTCAACTCTTGTTTCGGGAAACTCGATCGGCGCTCCCGTGTGTGCGTGGAGTCCTAAGTGCCATCCAGCCAACGCCGAGGAACGAACCTGGAGAGAACGCGGGCCTCAGCACAGACGGCCCTTCCTGAGCCGGGACGTCACCTATGGGGTGCTTTTGTGAAAGCATGAGAAATGGAACCTAAACGTGACTCGGAGTGAGAAGCAGGCCTGTCAGGAAGGCTGCTGTCGACTCACGCCTTGTTTTAGGAGCTGAGCCCTGCTGCACCCTGTGTGCCTGGATGCCTAGTTCCCAGGCTGCTAAGAGCAAGAGTGAATGCTATAGAAGGCCTGCGCTCTAGTTGACAGGGCCGTTCCTGAAGCCAGAGGCATTTTACAATGCTCCTGTTGGAGAGACTGGGGACAGGGTCCCCTGCGTGAAATGGAGCGAGAAACGGGCCGGTGCGGAAGGCAGCTCTCCACTCACCTCTCCTTTCTGAGGCTACTCCCCTTGCCCCGGGCGCGCCCGCAGGCCTCAAGCCAACCCCCTAACTCAAAGGAACCACCCTGTAGAGAATTCCCGCTTCGGCTAAAAGAGCCAGGCCGGAGGATGGAAGCGTTCTGCTGTGTGCCCGCGTGAGCACCCGGCAAGGGAGGCCCAAACCGCTTTCCGTGTGGGACGCAGGCCCCGGCAGAAGGCAGCACACGACTCCCCGCTCGTTTCAGGAAGGGAGCACTGCGGTTCCGCTTTTGCATGGAAGTCTAACCGCAAGCGTTCTAACTCGAAGCAGCAACACTGCAGAGACACCGTTCGTTAGCTACCGTCGACCTCTGCGTGGGAGGAAGCAGTTGAGGGGGTCCTGTGGGTGAGGGGGCCCGGGGCCGGGCTCCATTCCGTAAGGCCCGGGGTGGGGGTGTGGGGGAGAGACAGGCCGGACAGCAGGGAGCTCTCAACTCACACCAGGTCTCCGGGGCTGGTACCGTTGCCCCGGGGGGTGCGTGCAGGCTCAAGTACAGCCACCCCACTCGAAGGGAAAACTCGGTGGAAGACGCGTGCCCCAGCTAAAACAGCCGCTCCCGAGGGTGGAGGCATTTTGTTGTGTGCGTGCCTGAGAGCACTGCAAGGGAGTCCCAAACCTAATTCCGAGGGAGCCGCCGGCTGCTGCACAAGGCAGGACTCGACTCCCCCACTTGTTTCATGAAGCTAGCACCGAGGCCACGCTTTCGCATGGAAGCCTGATCGCCTGCGCTCTACCTCCAAGAAACAACAGTGTAGGGAAACCGTGCTTTCGCTACCATCCACCGCTCTTAGTGGGAGGGAGCAGTTTCCCGGCTACCGTGGGTGAGCGCCAGGGCAACGGGCTCCTTCCATGCCGCCACCGAGGGAGAAGCAGCCCGGGCCAGGAAGGCACCTCTCGACTCAGCTGTTGTCACCTGGAGCTAACACTACTGCACCGCGTGTGCACTGGAATGCGAAGTGCTCCACACTGGTTTGGCAGGGAGAAGCCGCTAAAGAAGCCCCGCTTCAGCTCCTCCTCCTCGCCACAGGGTGGCGGCCATTTTCCCCTCTGCTGGAGTGCAAGCCTGGGGAGGGAGTCCCAGCTGGGTTGCGGGGGAGAAATCAGCGTGGGCAGAGGGCACCCTGTCGCCTCAACTCTTGTTTCGCGAAACTCGATCGGCGCTCCCGTGTGTGCGTGCAGTCCTAAGTGCCATCCAGCCAACGCCGAGGAACAGACCTGTAGAGAACGCGGGCTTCAGCAAAGATGGCCCTTCCTGATCCGGACCGTCACCTCTGGTTTGCTTTTGTGAAAGCATGAGAAATGGAACCTAAACGTGACTCGGAGTGAGAAGCAGGCCTGTCAGGAAGGCTGCTATCGACTCACGCCTTGCTTTAGGAGCTGAGCCCTGCTGCAGCCTGTGAGCCTGGATGCCTAGTTCCCAGGCTGCTAAGAGCAAGAATCAATGCTATAGAAAGACTGCGCTGTGGCTATCGGGGCCGTTCCTGAACCCAGAGGCATTTTACAGTGCTCGTGTTGGAGAGACGGGGGACAGGGTCCCCTGCGTGAAATGGAGCGAGAAACGGGCCGGTGCGGAAGGCAGCTCTCCACTCACCTCTCCTTTCTGAGGCTACTCCCCTTGCCCGGGCGTGCCCGCAGGCCTCAAGCCAACCCCCTAACTCAAAGGAAACACCCTGTAGAGAATTCCCGCTCCGGCTAAAAGAGCCATGCCCAAGCCGGAGGCTGGAAGCGTTCTGCTGTGTGCCCGCGGGAGCGCCCGGCAAGGGAGGCCCAAACCGCTTTCCGTGTGAGACGCAGGCCCCCGCAGAAGGCAGCAAACGACTCCCCGCTTTTTGCAGGAAGCGAGCACTGCGGCCCCGCTTTTGCATGGAAGTCTAACCACAAGCGTTCTAACTCGAAGCAGCAACACTGCAGAGACACCCTGCTTTACCTACCGTCGGCCTCTGTGTGGGAGGAAGCAGTTGAGGGGGTCCTGTGGGTGAGGGCCCGGGGCCGGGACACATTCCGTAAGACCGGGGGAGAGACAGGCTGGACAGCAGGGAGCTCTCAACTCACATCATGCCTCGGGGGCTGGTACCGTTACCCCGGGGGGGTGCGTGCAGGCTGAAGGACAGCCACCCCACTCGAAGGGAAAACTCGGTAGAGAATGCGTGCCCCAGCTAAAAGAGCCGCTCCCGAGGGTGGAGGCATTTTGTTGTGTGCGTGCCTGAGAGCACTGCAAGGGAGTCCCAAACCTAACTCCGAGGGAGCCGCCGGCTGCTGGACAAGGCAGCCCTCGACTCCCCCACTTGTTTCATGAAGCTAACACCGAGGCCCCGCTTTCGCATGGAACCCTGATCGCCTGCGCGCTACCTCCAAGAAACAACAGTGTATGGAAACCCAGCTTTCGCTACCATCCACCGCTCTGAGGGGGAGGGAGCAGTTTCCCGGCTACGGTGGGTGAGCGCCTGGGGAACGGGCTCCTTCCGTGCCGCCACCGAGGGAGAAGCGGCCCGGGCCAGGAAGGCACCTCTCGACTCAGCTGTTGTCACCTGGAGCTAACACTACTGCTCCGCGTGTGCACAGGAATGCTAAGTGCTCCACACTGGTTTGGCAGGGAGAAGCCGCTAAAGAAGCCCCGCTTCAGCTCCTCCGCCTCGCCACAGGGTGGCGGCCATTTTCCCCTCTGATGGAGTGCAAGCCTGGGGAGGGAGTCCCAGCTGGGTTCCGGGGGAGAAATCAGCATGGGCAGAGGGCACCCTGTCGCCTCAACTCTTGTTTCGGGAAACTCGATCGGCGCTCCCGTGTGTGCGTGGAGTCCTAAGTGCCATCCAGCCAACGCCAAGGAACAAACCTGGAGAGAACGCGGGCCTCAGCACAGACGGCCCTTCCTGAGCCGAGACGTCACCTATGGGGTGCTTTTGTGAAAGCATGAGAAATGGAACCTAAACGTGACTCGGAGTGAGAAGCAGGCCTGTCAGGAAGGCTGCTGTCGACTCACGCCTTGTTTTAGGAGCTGAGCCCTGCTGCACCCTGTGTGCCTGGATGCCTAGTTCCCAGGCTGCTAAGAGCAAGAGTGAATGCTATAGAAGGACTGCGCTCTAGTTGACAGGGCCGTTCCTGAAGCCAGAGGCATTTTACAGTGCTCGTGTTGGAGAGACTGGGGACAGGGTCCCCTGCGTGAAATGGAGCGAGAAACGGGCCGGTGTGGAAGGCAGCTCTCCACTCACCTCTCCTTTCTGAGGCTACTCCCCTTGCCCCGGGCGCGCCCGCAGGCCTCAAGCCAACCCCCTAACTCAAAGGAACCACCCTGTAGAGAATTCCCGCTTCCGCTAAAAGAGCCAGGCCGGAGGCTGGAAGCGTTCTGCTGTGTGCCCGCGTGAGCGCCCGGCAAGGGAGGCCCAAACCGCTTTCCGTGTGAGACGCAGGCCCCGGCAGAAGGCAGCACACGACTCCCCGCTCGTTTCAGAAAGGGAGCACTGCGGTTCCGCTTTTGCATGGAAGTCTAACCGCAAGCGTTCTAACTGGAAGCAGCAATACTGCAGAGACACCGTGCGTTAGCTACCGTCGACCTCTGTGTGGGAGGAAGTAGTTGAGGGGGTCCTGTGGGTGAGGGGGCCCGGGGCCGGGCTCCATTCCGTAAGGCCCGTGGTGGGGGGGTGGGGGAGAGACAGGCCGGACAGCAGGGAGCTCTCAACTCACACCAGGTCTCCGGGGCTGATACCGTTGCCCCGGGGGGTGCGTGCAGGCTGAAGGACAGCCACCCCACTCGAAGGGAAAACTCGGTAGAGGACGCGTGCCCCAGCTAAAACAGCCGCTCCCGAGGGTGGAGGCATTTTGTTGTGTGCGTGCGTGAGAGCACTGCAAGGGAGTCCCAAACCTAATTCCGAGGGAGCCACCGGCTGCTGCACAAGGCAGCCCTCGACTCCCCCACTTGTTTCATGAAGCTAGCACCGAGGCCCCGCTTTCGCATGGAAGCCTGATCGCCTGCGCTGTACCTGCAAGAAACAACATTGTCCGGAAACCTTGCTTTCGCTACCATCCACCGCTCTGAGGGGGAGGGAGCAGTTTCCAGGCTACCGTGGGTGAGCGCCTGGGGAAAGGGCTCCTTCCATGCCTCCACCGAGGGAGAAGCAGCCCGGGCCAGGAAGGCACCTCTCGACTCAGCTGTTGTCACCTGGAGCTAACACTACTGCTCCGCGTGTGCACTGGAATGCTAAGTGCTCCAAACTGGTTTCGCAGGGAGAAGCCCCTAAAGAAGTCCCGCTTCAGCTCCTCCGCCTCGCCACAGGGTGGCGGCCATTTTCCCCTCTGCTGGAGTGCAAGCCTGGGGAGGGAGTCCCAGCTGGGTTCCGGGGGAGAAATTAGCATGGGCAGAGGGCACCCTGTCGCCTCAACTCTTGTTTCGCGAAACTCGATCGGCGCTCCCGTGTGTGCGTGCAGTCCTAAGTGCCATCCAGCCAACGCCAAGGAACAAACCTGTAGAGAACGCGGGCCTCAGCAAGAAGGCCCTTCCTGAGCCGGACCGTCACCTCTGGTGTGCTTTTGTGAAAGCATGAGAAAAGGAACCTAAACGTGACTCGGAGAGAGAAGCAGGCCTGTCAAAGGCTGCTGTCGACTCACGCCTTGCTTTAGGAGCTGAGCCCTGCTGCACCCTGTGTGCCTGGATGCCTAGTTCCCAGGCTGCTAAGAGCAAGAGTGAATGCTATAGAAGGGCTGCGCTCTAGTTGACAGGGCCGTTCCTGAAGCCAGAGGCATTTTACAGTTCTCGTGTTGGAGAGACTGGGGACAGGGTCCCCTGCGTGAAATGGAGCGAGAAAGGGGCCGGTGCGGAAGGCAGCTCTCCACTCACCTCTCCTTTCTGAGGCTACTCCCCTTGCCCCGGGCGCGCCCGCAGGCCTCAAGCCAACCCCCTAACTCAAAGGAACCACCCTGTAGAGAATTCCCGCTTTAGCTAAAAGAACCAGGCTGGAGGCTCTAAGCGTTCTGCTGTGTGCCCGCGTGAGCGCCCGGCAAGGGAGGCCCAAACCGCTTTCCGTGTGAGACGCAGGCCCCGGCAGAAGGCAGCACACGACTCCCCGCTCGTTTCAGGAAGGGAGCACTGCGGTTCCGCTTTTGCATGGAAGTCTAACCGCAAGCGTTCTAACTGGAAGCAGCAACACTGCAGAGACACCGTGCGTTAGCTACCGTCCACCTCTGTGTGGGAGGAAGCAGTTGAGGGGGTCCTGTGGGTGATGGCCCGGGGCCGGGCCCCATTCCGTAAGACCGGGGGAGAGAGAGGCCGGACAGCAGGGAGCTCTCAACTCACATCATGCTTCGGGGGCTGGTACCGTTACCCCGGGGGGGTGCGTGCAGGCTGAAGGACAGCCACCCCACTCGAAGGGAAAACTCGGTAGAGAATGCGTGCCCCAGCTAAAACAGCCGCTCTCGAGGGTGGAGGCATTTTGTTGTGTGCGTGCCTGAGAGCACTGCAAGGGAGTCCCAAACCTAACTCCGTGGGAGCCGACGGCTGCTGCACAAGGCAGCCCTCGACTCCCCCACTTGTTTCATGAAGCTACCACCGAGGCCCCGCTTTTGCATGGAAGCCTGATCGCCTGCGCTCTACCTCCAAGAAACAACAGTGTACGGAAACCGTGCTTTCGCTACCATCCACCGCTCTGAGGGGGAGGGAGCAGTTTCCTGGCTACCGTGGGTGAGCGCCTGGGGAATGGGCTCCTCAGGTGCTGCCACCGAGGGAGAAGCAGCCCGGGCCGGGAAGGCAACTCTCCACTCAGCTGCTGTCACCTGGAGCTAACACTACTGCTCCGCGTGTGCACAGGAATGCTAAGTGCTCCACACTGGTTTGGCAGGGAGAAGCCCCTAAAGAAGCCCCGCTTCATCTCCTCCGCCTCGCCACAGGGTGGCGGCCATTTTCCCCTCTGCTGGAGGGCAAGCCTGGGGAGGGAGTCCCAGCTGGGTTCCGGGGGAGAAATCAGCATGGGCAGAGGGCACCCTGTCGCCTCAACTCTTGTTTCGAGAAACTCGATCGGCGCTCCCGTGTTTGCGTGGAGTCCTAAGTGCCATCCAGCCAACGCCGAGGAACAAACCTGTAGAGAACGCGGGCCTCAGCAAAGATGGCCCTTCCTGAGCCGGACCGTCACCTCTGGTGTGCTTTTGTGAAAGCATGAGAAATGGAACCTAAACGTGACTCGGAGAGAGAAGCAGGCCTGTCAGGAAGGCTGCTGTCGACTCACGCCTTGCTTTAGGAGCTGAGCCCTGCTGCACCCTGTGTGCCTGGATGCCTAGTTCCCAGGCTGCTAAGAGCAAGAATCAATGCTATAGAATGACTGCGCTGTGGCTATCGGGGCCGTTCCTGAAGCCAGAGGCATTTTACAGTACTCGTGTTGGAGAGACGGGGGACATGGTCCCCTGCGTGAAATGGAGCGAGAAACGGGCCGGTGCGGAAGGCAGCTCTCCACTCACCTCTCCTTTCTGAGGCTACTCCCCTTGCCCGGGGCGTGCCCGCAGGCCTCAAGACAACCCCCTAACTCAAAGGAACCACCCTGTAGAGAATTCCCGCTCCGGCTAAAAGAGCCATGCCCATGCCGGAGGCTGGAAGCGTTCTGCTGTGTGCACGCAGGAGCGCCCGGCAAGGGAGGCCCAAACCGCTTTCCGTGTGAGACGCAGGCCCCCGCAGAAGGCAGCACACGACTCCCCGCTTGTTGCAGGAAGCGAGCACTGCGGCCCCGCTTTTGCATGGAAGTCTAACCGCAAGCGTTCTAACTCGAAGCAGCAACACTGCAGAGACACCGTGCTTTGGCTACCTTCGGCCTCTGTGTGGGAGGAAGCAGTTGAGGGGGTCCTGTGGGTGAGGGCCCGGGGCCGGGACCCATTCCGTAACACCGGGGGAGAGACAGGCCGGACAGCAGGGAGCTCTCAACTCACATCATGCCTCGGGGGCTGGTACCGTTACCCCGGGGGGGGTGCGTGCAGGCTGAAGGACAGCCACCCCACTCGAAGGGAAAACTCGGTAGAGAATGCGTGCCCCAGCTAAAAGAGCCGCTCCCGAGGGTGGAGGCATTTTGTTGTGTGCCTGCCTGAGAGCACTGCAAGGGAGTCCCAAACCTAACTCCGAGGGAGCCGCCGGCTGCTGCACAAGGCAGCCCTCGACTCCCCCACTTGTTTCATGAAGCTAACACCGAGGCCCCGCTTTCGCATGGAAGCCTGATCGCCTGAGCTGTACCTGCAAGAAACAATATTGTACGGAAACCTTGCTTTCGCTACCATCCACCGCTCTGAGGGGGAGGGAGCAGTTTCCCGGCTACCGTGGGTGAGCGCCTGGGGAACGGGCTCCTTCCGTGCCGCCACCGAGGGAGAAGCGGCCCGGGCCAGGAAGGCACCTCTCGACTCAGCTGTTGTCACCTGGAGCTAACACTACTGCTCCGCGTGTGCACAGGAATGCTAATTGCTCCACACTGGTTTGGCAGGGAGAAGCCGCTAAAGAAGCCCCGCTTCAGCTCCTCCGCCTCGCCACAGGGTGGCGGCCATTTTCCCCTCTGATGGAGTGCAAGCCTGGGGAGGGAGTCCCAGCTGGGTTCCGGGGGAGAAATCAGCATGGGCAGAGGGCACCCTGTCGCCTCAACTCTTGTTTCGGGAAACTCGATCGGCGCTCCCGTGTGTGCGTGGAGTCCTAAGTGCCATCCAGCCAACGCCAAGGAACAAACCTGGAGAGAACGCGGGCCTCAGCACAGACGGCCCTTCCTGAGCCGAGACGTCACCTATGGGGTGCTTTTGTGAAAGCATGAGAAATGGAACCTAAACGTGACTCGGAGTGAGAAGCAGGCCTGTCAGGAAGGCTGCTGTCGACTCACGCCTTGTTTTAGGAGCTGAGCCCTGCTGCACCCTGTGTGCCTGGATGCCTAGTTCCCAGGCTGCTAAGAGCAAGAGTGAATGCTATAGAAGGACTGCGCTCTAGTTGACAGGGCCGTTCCTGAAGCCAGAGGCATTTTACAGTGCTCGTGTTGGAGAGACTGGGGACAGGGTCCCCTGCGTGAAATGGAGCGAGAAACGGGCCGGTGTGGAAGGCAGCTCTCCACTCACCTCTCCTTTCTGAGGCTACTCCCCTTGCCCCGGGCGCGCCCGCAGGCCTCAAGCCAACCCCCTAACTCAAAGGAACCACCCTGTAGAGAATTCCCGCTTCCGCTAAAAGAGCCAGGCCGGAGGCTGGAAGCGTTCTGCTGTGTGCCCGCGTGAGCACCCGGCAAGGGAGGTCCAAACCGCTTTCCGTTTGAGACGCAGGCCCCGGCAAAAGGCAGCACAAGACTCCCCGCTCGTTTCAGGAAGGGAGCACTACGGTCCCGCTTTTGCATGGAAGTCTAACCGCAAGCTTTCTAACTCGAAGCAGCAAGACTGCAGAGACACCGTGCTTTAGCTACCGTCGGCCTCTGTTCGGGAGGAAGCAGTTGAGGGGGTCCTGTGGGTGAGGGCCCGGGGCCGGGCCCCATTCCGTAACACCGGGGGAGAGACAGGCCGGACAGCAGGGAGCTCTCAACTCACATCATGCCTCGGGGGCTGGTACCGTTACCCCGGGGGGGGTGCGTGCAGGCTGAAGGACAGCCACCCCACTCGAAGGGAAAACTCGGTAGAGAATGCGTGCCCCAGCTAAAACAGCCGCTCCCGAGGGTGGAGGCATTTTGTTGTGTGCGTGCCTGAGAGCACTGCAAGGGAGTCCCAAACCTAACTCCAAGGGAGCCGCCGGCTGCTGCACAAGGCAGCCCTCGACTCCCCCACTTGTTTCATGAAGCTAGCACCGAGGCCCCGCTTTCGCATGGAAGCCTGATCGCCTGCGCTATACCTGCAAGAAACAACATTGTCCGGAAACCTTGCTTTCGCTACCATCCAGCGCTCTGAGGGGGAGGGAGCAGTTTCCCGTCTACCGTCGGTGAGCGCCTGGGGAACGGGCTCCTTCCATGCCACCACCTAGGGAGAAGCAGCCCGGGCCAGGAAGGCACCTCTCGACTCAGCTGTTGTCACCTGGAGCTAACACTACTGCTCTGCGTGTGCACAGGAATGCTAAGTGCTCCACAGTGCTTTGGCAGGTTGAAGCTGCTAAAGAAGCCCCGCTTCAGCTCCTCCCCCTCGCCACAAGGTGGCGGCCATTTTCCCCTCTGCTGGAGTGCAAGCCTGGGGAGGGAGTCCCAGCTGGGTTCCGGGGGAGAAATCAACATGGGCAGAGGGCACCCTGTCGCCTCAACTCTTGTTTCGGGAAACTCGATCGGCGCTCCCGTGTGTGCGTGGAGTCCTAAGTGCCATCCAGCCAACGCCGAGGAACGAACCTGGAGAGAACGCGGGCCTCAGCACAGACGGCCCTTCCTGAGCCGGGACGTCACCTATGGGGTGCTTTTGTGAAAGCATGAGAAATGGAACCTAAACGTGACTCGGAGTGAGAAGCAGGCCTGTCAGGAAGGCTGCTGTCGACTCACGCCTTGTTTTAGGAGCTGAGCCCTGCTGCACCCTGTGTGCCTGGATGCCTAGTTCCCAGGCTGCTAAGAGCAAGAGTGAATGCTATAGAAGGCCTGCGCTCTAGTTGACAGGGCCGTTCCTGAAGCCAGAGGCATTTTACAATGCTCCTGTTGGAGAGACTGGGGACAGGGTCCCCTGCGTGAAATGGAGCGAGAAACGGGCCGGTGCGGAAGGCAGCTCTCCACTCACCTCTCCTTTCTGAGGCTACTCCCCTTGCCCCGGGCGCGCCCGCAGGCCTCAAGCCAACCCCCTAACTCAAAGGAACCACCCTGCAGAGAATTCCCGCTTCGGCTAAAAGAGCCAGGCCGGAGGCTGGAAGCGTTCTGCTGTGTGCCCGCGTGAGCACCCGGCAAGGGAGGCCCAAACCGCTTTCCGTGTGAGACGCAGGCCCCGGCAGAAGGCAGCACACGACTCCCCGCTCGTTTCAGGAAGGGAGCACTGCGGTTCCGCTTTTGCATGGAAGTCTAACCGCAAGCGTTCTAACTCGAAGCAGCAACACTGCAGAGACACCGTGCGTTAGCTACCGTCGACCTCTGCGTGGGAGGAAGCAGTTGAGGGGGTCCTGTGGGTGAGGGGGCCCGGGGCCGGGCTCCATTCCGTAAGGCCCGGGGTGGGGGGGTGGGGGAGAGACAGGCCGGACAGCAGGGAGCTCTCAACTCACACCAGGTCTCCGGGGCTGGTACCGTTGCCCCGGGGGGTGCGTGCAGGCTCAAGTACAGCCACCCCACTCGATGGGAAAACTCGGTGGAAGACGCGTGCCCCAGCTCAAACAGCCGCTCCCGAGGGTGGAGGCATTTTGTTGTGTGCGTGCCTGAGAGCACTGCAAGGGAGTCCCAAACCTAATTCCGAGGGAGCCGCCGGCTGCTGCACAAGGCAGGACTCGACTCCCCCACTTGTTTCATGAAGCTAGCACCGAGGCCACGCTTTCGCATGGAAGCCTGATCGCCTGCGCTCTACCTCCAAGAAACAACAGTGTAGGGAAACCGTGCTTTCGCTACCATCCACCGCTCTTAGTGGGAGGGAGCAGTTTCCCGGCTACCGTGGGTGAGCGCCAGGGCAACGGGCTCCTTCCATGCCGCCACCGAGGGAGAAGCAGCCCGGGCCAGGAAGGCACCTCTCGACTCAGCTGTTGTCACCTGGAGCTAACACTACTGCACCGCGTGTGCACTGGAATGCTAAGTGCTCCACACTGGTTTGGCAGGGAGAAGCCGCTAAAGAAGCCCCGCTTCAGCTCCTCCTCCTCGCCACAGGGTGGCGGCCATTTTCCCCTCTGCTGGAGTGCAAGCCTGGGGAGGGAGTCCCAGCTGGGTTGCGGGGGAGAAATCAGCGTGGGCAGAGGGCACCCTGTCGCCTCAACTCTTGTTTCGCGAAACTCGATCGGCGCTCCCGTGTGTGCGTGCAGTCCTAAGTGCCATCCAGCCAACGCCGAGGAACAGACCTGTAGAGAACGCGGGCTTCAGCAAAGATGGCCCTTCCTGATCCGGACCGTCACCTCTGGTGTGCTTTTGTGAAAGCATGAGAAATGGAACCTAAACGTGACTCGGAGTGAGAAGCAGGCCTGTCAGGAAGGCTGCTGTCGACTCACGCCTTGCTTTAGGAGCTGAGCCCTGCTGCAGCCTGTGAGCCTGGATGCCTAGTTCCCAGGCTGCTAAGAGCAAGAATCAATGCTATAGAAAGACTGCGCTGTGGCTATCGGGGCCGTTCCTGAAGCCAGAGGCATTTTACAGTGCTCGTGTTGGAGAGACGGGGGACAGGGTCCCCTGCGTGAAATGGAGCGAGAAACGGGCCGGTGCGGAAGGCAGCTCTCCACTCACCTCTCCTTTCTGAGGCTACTCCCCTTGCCCGGGCGTGCCCGCAGGCCTCAAGCCAACCCCCTAACTCAAAGGAAACACCCTGTAGAGAATTCCCGCTCCGGCTAAAAGAGCCATGCCCATGCCGGAGGCTGGAAGCGTTCTGCTGTGTGCCCGCGGGAGCGCCCGGCAAGGGAGGCCCAAACCGCTTTCCGTGTGAGACGCAGGCCCCCGCAGAAGGCAGCAAACGACTCCCCGCTTTTTGCAGGAAGCGAGCACTGCGGCCCCGCTTTTGCATGGAAGTCTAACCACAAGCGTCCTAACTCGAAGCAGCAACACTGCAGAGACACCCTGCTTTACCTACCGTCGGCCTCTGTGTGGGAGGAAGCAGTTGAGGGGGTCCTGTGGGTGAGGGCCCGGGGCCGGGACCCATTCCGTAAGACCGGGGAAGAGACAGGCCGGACAGCAGGGAGCTCTCAACTCACATCATGCTTCGGGGGCTGGTACCGTTGCCCCGTGGGGGTGCGTGCAGGCTGAAGGACAGCCACCCGACTCGAAGGGAAAACTCGGTAGAGAATGCGTGCCCCAGCTAAAACAGACGCTCCCGAGGGTGGAGGCATTTTGTTGTGTGCGTGCCTGAGAGCACTGCAAGGGAGTCCCAAACCTAACTCCGAGGGAGCCGCCGGCTGCTGCACAAGGCAGCCCTCGACTCCCCTACTTGTTTCATGAAGCTAGCACCGAGGCCCCGCTTTCGCATGGAAGCCTGATCGCCTGCGCTCTACCTCCAAGAAACAACAGTGTCCGGAAACCGAGCTTTCCCTACCATCCACCGCTCTGAGGGGGAGGGAGCAGTTTCCTGGCTACCGTGGGGGAGCGCCTGGGGAACGGGCTCCTTCCGTGCCCGCCACCGAGGGAGAAGCAGCCAGGGCCAGGAAGGCACCTCTCGACTCAGCTGTTGTCACCTGGAGCTAACACTACTGCTCCGCGTGTGCACAGGAATGCTAAGTGCTCCACAGTGGTTTGGCAGGTTGAAGCTGCTTAAGAAGCCCCGCTTCAGCTCCTCCGCCTCGCCACAGGGTGGCGGCCATTTTCCCCTCTGCTGGAGTGCAAGCCTGGGGAGGGAGTCCCAGCTGGGTTCCGGGGGAGAAATCAGCATGGGCAGAGGGCACCCTGTCGCCTCAACTCTTGTTTCGGGAAACACGATCGGCGCTCCCGTGTGTGCGTGAATTCGTAAGTGCCATCCAGCCAACGCCGAGGAACAAACCTGGAGAGAACGAGGGCCTCAGCACAGACGGCCCTTCCTGAGCCGGGACGTCACCTATGGGGTGCTTTTGTGAAAGCAGGAGAAATGGAACCTAAACGTGACTCGGAGTGAGAAGCAGGCCTGTCAGGAAGGCTGCTGTCGACTCACGCCTTGTTTTAGGAGCTGAGCCCTGCTGCACCCTGTGTGCCTGAATGCCTAGTTCCCAGGCTGCTAAGAGCAAGAGTGAATGCTATAGAAGGACTGCGCTCTAGTTGACAGGGCTGTTCCTGAAGCCAGAGGCATTTTACAGTGCTCGTGTTGGAGAGACGGGGGACAGGGTCCCCTGCGTGAAATGGAGCGAGAAACGGGCCGGTGCGGAAGGCAGCTCTCCACTCACCTCTCCTTTCTGAGGCTACTCCCCTTGCCCCGGGCGCGCCCGCAGGCCTCAATCCAACCCCCTATCTCAAAGGAACCACCCTGTAGAGAATTCCCGCTTCCGCTAAAAGAGCCAGGCCGGAGGCTGGAAGCGTTCTGCTGTGTGCCCCCGTGAGCGCCCGGCAAGGGAGGCCAAACCGCTTTCCGTGTGAGACGCAGGCCCCGGCAGAAGGCAGCACACGACTCCCCGCTCGTTTCAGGAAGGGAGCACTGCGGTTCCGCTTTTGCATGGAAGTCTAACCGCAAGCGTTCTAACTGGAAGCAGCAACACTGCAGAGACACCGTGCGTTAGCTACCGTCGACCTCTGTGTGGGAGGAAGCAGTTGAGGGGGTCCTGTGGGTGAGGGGGCCCGGGGCCGGGCTCCATTCCGTAAGGCCCGGGGTGGGCGGGTGGGGGAGAGACAGGCCGGACAGCAGGGAGCTCTCAACTCACACCAGGTCTCCGGGGCTGATACCGTTGCCCCGGGGGGTGCGTGCAGGCTGAAGAATAGCCACCCCACTCGAAGGGAAAACTCGGTAGAGGACGCGTGCCCCAGCTAAAACAGCCGCTCCCGAGGGTGGAGGCATTTTGTTGTGTGCGTGCGTGAGAGCACTGCAAGGGAGTCCCAAACCTAATTCCGAGGGAGCCGCCGGCTGCTGCACAAGGCAGCCCTCGACTCCCCCACTTGTTTCATGAAGCTAGCACCGAGGCCCCTCTTTCGCATGGAAGCCTGATCGCCTGCGCTGTACCTGCAAGAAACAACATTGTACGGAAACCTTGCTTTCCCTACCATCCACCGCTCTGAGGGGGAGGGAGCAGTTTCCCGGCTACCGTGGGTGAGCGCCTGGGGAACGGGCTCCTTCCGTGCCGCCACCGAGGGAGAAGCAGCCCGGGCCAGGAAGGCACCTCTCGACTCAGCTGTTGTCACCTGGAGCTAACACTACAGCTCCACGTGTGCACTGGAATGCTAAGTGCTCCACACTGGTTTCGCAGGGAGAAGCCGCTAAAGAAGCCCCGCTTCAGCTCCTCCGCCTCGCCACAGGGTGGCGGCCATTTTCCCCTCTGCTGGAGGGCAAGCCTGGGGAGGGAGTCGCAGCTGGGTTCCGGGGGAGAAATCAGCATGGGCAGAGGGCACCCTATCGCCTCCACTCTTGTTTCGGGAAACTCGATCGGCGCTCCCGTGTGTGCGTGCAGTCCTAAGTGCCATCCAGCCAACGCCGAGGAACAAACCTGTAGAGAACGCGGGCCTCAGCAAGAAGGCCCTTCCTGAGCCGGACCGTCACCTCTGGTGTGCTTTTGTGAAAGCATGAGAAATGGAACCTAAACGTGACTCGGAGAGAGAAGCAGGCCTGTCAGGAAGGCTGCTGTCGACTCACGCCTTGCTTTAGGAGCTGAGCCCTGCTGCACCCTGTGTGCCTGAATGCCTAGTTCCCAGGCTGCTAAGAGCAAGAATCAATGCTATAGAATGACTGCGCTGTGGCTATCGGGGCCGTTCCTGAAGCCAGAGGCATTTTACAGTGTTCCTGTTGGAGAGACGGGGGACAGGGTCCCCTGCGTGAAATGGAGCGAGAAACGGGCCGGTGCGGAAGGCAGCTCTCCACTCACCTGTCCTTTCTGAGGCTACTCCCCTTGCTCGGGGCGTGGCCGCAGGCCTCAAGCCAACCCCCTAACTCAAAGGAACCACCCTGTAGAGAATTCCCGCTCCGGCTAAAAGAGCCATGCCCATGCCGGAGGCTGGATGCGTTCTGCTGTGTGCACGCAGGAGCGCCCGGCAAGAGAGGCCCAAACCGCTTTCCGTGTGAGACGCAGGCCCCCGCAGAAGGCAGCACACGACTCCCCGCTTGTTGCAGGATGCGAGCACTGCGGCCCCGCTTTTGCATGGAAGTCTAACCGCAAGCGTTCTAACTCGAAGCAGCAACACTGAAGAGACACCGTGCTTTAGCTACCTTCGGCCTCTGTGTGGGAGGAAGCAGTTGAGGGGGTCCTGTGGGTGATGGCCCGGGGCCGGGTCCCATTCCGTAAGACCGGGGGAGAGACAGGCCGGACAGCAGGGAGCTCTCAACTCACATCATGCTTCGGGGGCTGGTACCGTTACCCCGGGGGGGTGCGTGCAGGCTGAAGGACAGCCACCCCACTCGAAGGGAAAACTCGGTAGAGAATGCGTGCCCCAGCTAAAACAGCCGCTCCCGAGGGTGGAGGCATTTTGTTGTGTGCGTGCGTGAGAGCACTGCCAGGGAGTCCCAAACCTAATTCCGAGGGAGCCGCCAGCTGCTGCACAAGGCAGCCCTCGCCTCCCCCACTTGTTTCATGAAGCTAGCACCGAGGCCCCGCTTTCGCATGGAAGCCTGATCGCCTGCGTTGTGCCTGCAAGAAACAACATTGTTCGGAAACCTTGCTTTCGTTACCCTCCAGCGCTCTGAGGGGGAGGGAGCAGTTTCCCGGCTACCGTGGGTGAGCGCCTGGGGAACGGGCTCCTTCCGTGCCGCCACCGAGGGAGAAGCAGCCCGGGCCAGGAAGGCACCTCTCGACTCAGCTGTTGTCACCTGGAGCTAACACTACTGCTCCGCGTGTGCACTGGAATGCTAAGTGCTCCACACTGGTTTCGCAGGGAGAAGCCGCTAAAGAAGCCCCGCTTCAGCTCCTCCGCCTCGCACAGGGTGGCGGCCATTTTCCCCTCTGCTGGAGTGCAAGCCTGGGGAGGGAGTCCCAGCTGGGTTCCGGGGGAGAAATCAGCATGGGCAGAGGGCACCCCGTCGCCTCAACTCTTGTTTCAGGAAACTCGATCGGCGCTCCCATGTGTGCGTGGAGTCCTAAGTGCCATCCAGCTAACGCCGAGGAACAGACCTGTAGAGAACGCGGGCCTCAGCACAGACGGCCCTTCCTGAGCCGGGACGTCACCTATGGGGTGCTTTTGTGAAAGCATGAGAAATGGAACCTAAACGTGACTCGGAGAGAGAAGCAGGCCTCTCAGGAAGGCTGCTGTCGACTCACGCCTTGCTTTAGGAGCTGAGCCCTGCTGCACCCTGTGTGCCTGGATGCCTAGTTCCCAGGCTGCTAAGAGCAAGAGTGAATGCTATAGAAGGGCTGCGCTCTAGTTGATAGGGCCGTTCCTGAAGCCAGAGGCATTTTACAGTTCTCGTGTTGGAGAGACTGGGGACAGGGTCCCCTGCGTGAAATGGAGCGAGAAAGGGGCCGGTGCGGAAGGCAGCTCTCCACTCACCTCTCCTTTCTGAGGCTACTCCCCTTGCCCCGGGCGAGCCCGCAGGCCTCAAGCCAACCCCCTAACTCAAAGGAACCACCCTGTAGAGAATTCCCGCTTTGGCTAAAAGAACCAGGCCGGAGGCTCTAAGCGTTCTGCTGTGTGCCCGCGTGAGCGCCCGGCAAGGGAGGCCCAAACCGCTTTCCGTGTGAGACGCAGGCCCCGGCAGAAGGCAGCACACGACTCCCCGCTCGTTTCAGGAAGGGAGCACTGCGGTCCCGCTTTTGCATAGAAGTCTAACCGCAAGCGTTCTAACGAGAAGCAGCAACACTGCAGAGACACCGTGCTTTAGCCACCATCGACCTCTGTGTGGGAGGAAGCAGTTGAGGGGGTCCTGTGGGTTAGGGGGCGCGGGGCCGGGCTCCATTGCGTAAGGCCCGGGGTGGGGGGGTGGGGGGTTGGGGAGGAGACAGGCCGGACAGCAGGGAGCTCTCAACTCACACCAGGCCTCCGGGGCTGGTACCGTTGCCCCGGGGGGTGCGTGCAGGCTCAAGTACAGCCACCCCACTCGAAGGGAAAACTCGGTAGAAGACGCGTGCCCCAGCTAAAACAGCCGCTCCCGAGGGTGGAGGCATTTTGTTGTGTGCGTGCCTGAGAGCACTGCAAGGGAGTCCCAAACCGAATTCCGAGGGAGCCGCCGGCTGCTGCAAAGGCAGGCCTCGACTCCCCCACTTGTTTCATGAAGCTAGCACCGAGGCCGCGCTTTCGCATGGTAGCCTGATCGCCTGCGCTCTACCTCCAAGAAACAACAGTGTACGGAAACCGAGCTTTCGCTACCATCCACCGCTCTGAGGGGGAGGGAGCAGTTTCCCAGCTACCGTGGGTGAGCACCTGGGGAACGGGCTCCTTCTGTGCCGCCACCAAGGGAGAAGCAGCCCGGGCCAGGAAGGCACCTCTCGACTCAGCTGTTGTCACCTGGAGCTAACACTACTGCTCCGCGTGTGCACTGGAATGCTAAGTGCTCCACACTGGTTTGGCAGGGAAAAATCGCTAAAGAAGTCCCGCTTCAGCTCCTCCGCCTCGCCACAGGGTGGCGGCCATTTTCCCCTCTTCTGGAAGTCAAGCCTGGGGAGGGAGTCCCAGCTGGATTCCGGGGGAGAAATCAGCATGGGCAGAGGGCACCCTGTCGCCTCAACTCTTGTTTCGGGAAACTCGATCGGCGCTCCCGTGTGTGCGTGCAGTCCTAAGTGCCATCCAGCCAACGCCGAGGAACAAACCTGTAGAGAACGCGGGCTTCAGCAAAGATGGCCCTTCCTGAGCCGGACCGTCACCTCTGGTGTGCTTTTGTGAAAGCATGAGAAATGGAACCTAAACGTGACTCGGAGAGAGAAGCAGGCCTGTCAGGAAGGCTGCTGTCGACTCACGCCTTGCTTTAGGAGCTGAGCCCTGCTGCACCCTGTGAGCCTGGATGCCTAGTTCCCAGGCTGCTAAGAGCAAGAGTGAATGCTATAGAAGGACTGCGCTCTAGTTGACAGGGCCGTTCCTGAAGCCAGAGGCATTTTACAGTGCTCGTGTTGGAGAGACGGGGGACAGCGTCCCCTGCGTGAAATGGAGCGAGGAACGGGCCGGTGCGGAAGGCAGCTCTCCACTCACCTGTCCTTTCTGAGGCTACTCCCCTTTCCCGGGGCGTGCCCGCAGGCCTCAAGCCAACCCCCTAACTCAAAGGAACCACCCTGTAGAGAATTCCCGCTCCGGCTAAAAGAGCCATGCCCATGCCGGAGGCTGGAAGCGTTCTGCTGTGTGCACGCAGGAGCGCCCGGCAAGGGAGGCCCAAACCGCTTTCCGTGTGAGACGCAGGCCCCCGCAGAAGGCAGCACACGACTCCCCGCTTGTTGCAGGATGCGAGCACTGCGGCCCCGCTTTTGCATGGAAGTCTAACCGCAAGCGTTCTAACTCGAAGCAGCAACACTGAAGAGACACCGTGCTTTAGCTACCGTCGGCCTCTGTGTGGGAGGAAGCAGTTGAGGGGGTCCTGTGGGTGATGGCCCGGGGCCGGGCCCCATTCCGTAAGACCGGGGGAGAGACAGGCCGGACAGCAGGGAGCTCTCAACTCACATCATGCTTCGGGGGCTGGTACCGTTACCCCGGGGGGGTGCGTGCAGGCTGAAGGACAGCCACCCCTCTCGAAGGGAAAACTCGGTAGAGAATGCGTGCCCCAGCTAAAACAGCCGCTCCCGAGGGTGGAGGCATTTTGTTGTGTGCGTGCGTGAGAGCACTGCCAGGGAGTCCCAAACCTAATTCCGAGGGAGCCGCCGGCTGCTGCACAAGGCAGCCCTCGACTCCCCCACTTGTTTCATGAAGCTAGCACCGAGGCCCCGCTTTCGCATGGAAGCCTGATCGCCTGCGCTGTACCTGCAAGAAACAACATTGTACGGAAACCTTGCTTTCGCTACCATCCAGCGCTCTGAGGGGGAGGGAGCAGTTTCCCGGCTACCGTGGGTGAGCGCCTGGGGAACGGGCTCCTTCTGTGCCGCCACCGCCACCGAGGGAGAAGCAGCCCGGGCCAGGAAGGCACCTCTCGACTCAGCTGTTGTCACCTGGAGCTAACACTACTGCTCCGGTGTGCACTGGAATGCTAAGTGCTCCACACTGGTTTGGCAGGGAGAAGCCGCTAAAGAAGCCCTGCTTCAGCTCCTCCGCCTCGCCACAGGGTGGCGGCCATTTTCCCCTCTGTTGGAGTGCAAGCCTGGGGAGGGAGTCCCAGCTGGGTTCCGGGGGAGAAATCAGCATGGGCAGAGGGCACCCTGTAGCCTCAACTCTTGTTTTGGGAAACTCGATCGGCGCTCCCGTGTGTGCGTGGAGTCCTAAGTGCCATCCAGCCAACGCCGAGGAACAGACCTGCAGAGAACGCGGGCCTCAGCACAGACGGCCTTTCCTGAGCCGGGACGTCACCTATGGGGTGCTTTTGTGAAAGCATGAGAAATGGAACCTAAACGTGACTGGGAGAGAGAAGCAGGCCTGTCAGGAAGGCTGTTGTCGACTCACGCCTTGCTTTAGGAGCTGAGCCCTGCTGCACCCTGTGTGCCTGGATGCCTAGTTCCCAGGCTGCTAAGAGCAAGAGTGAATGCTATAGAAGGACTGCGCTCTAGTTGACAGGGCCGTTCCTGAAGCCAGAGGCATTTTACAGTGCTCGTGTTGGAGAGACGGGGGACAGGGTCCCCTGCGTGAAATGGAGCGAGAAACGGGCCGGTGCGGAAGGCAGCTCTCCACTCACCTGTCCTTTCTGAGGCTACTCCCCTTGCCCGGGGCGTGCCCGCAGGCCTCAAGCCAACCCCCTAACTCAAAGGAACCACCCTGTAGAGAATTCCCGCTCCGGCTAAAAGAGCCATGCCCATGCCCGAGGCTGGAAGCGTTCTGCTGTGTGCACGCGTGAGCGCCCGGCAAGGGAGGCCCGAACCGCTCTCCGTGTGAGACGCAGGCCCCCGCAGAAGGCAGCACACGACTCCCCGCTCGTTGCAGGAAGCGAGCTCTGCGGCCCCGCTTTTGCATGGAAGTCTAACCGCAAGCTTTCTAACTCGAAGCAGCAAGACTGCAGAGACACCGTGCTTTAGCTACCGTCGGCCTCTGTGTGGGAGGAAGCAGTTGAGGGGGTCCTGTGGGTGAGGGCCCGGGGCCGGGCCCCATTCCGTAAGACCGGGGGAGAGACAGGACGGACAGCAGGGAGCTCTCAACTCACATCATGCTTCGGGGGCTGGTACCGTTACCCCGGGGGGGTGCGTGCAGGCTGAAGGACAGCCACCCCACTCGAAGGGAAAACTCGGTAGAGAATGCGTGCCCCAGCTAAAACAGCCGCTCCCGAGGGTGGAGGCATTTTGTTGTGTGCGTGCATGAGAGCACTGCCAGGGAGTCCCAAACCTAACTCCGAGGGAGCCGCCGGCTGCTGCACAAGGCAGCCCTCGACTCCCCCACTTGTTTCATGAAGCTAGCACCGAGGCCCCGCTTTCGCATGGAAGCCTGATCGCCTGCGCTCTACCTCCAAGAAACAACAGTGGACGGAAACCTTGCTTTCGCTACCATCCATCGCTCTGAGGGGGAGGGAGCAATTTCCCGGCTACCGTGGGTGAGCGCCTGGGGAACGGGCTCCTTCCATGCCGCGACCTAGGGAGAGGCAGCCCGGGCCAGGAAGGCACCTCTCGACTCAGCTGTTGTCACCTGGAGCTAACACTACTGCTCCGCGTGTGCACTGGAATGCTAAGTGCTCCACACTGGTTTGGCAGGGAGAAGCCGCTAAAGAAGCCCCGCTTCAGCTCCTCCGCCTCCCCACAGGGTGGCGGCCATTTTCCCCTCTGCTGGAGTGCAAGCCTGGGGAGGGAGTCCCAGCTGGGTTCCGGGGGAGAAATCAGCATGGGCAGAGGGCACCCTGTCGCCTCAACTCTTGTTTCGGGAAACTCGATCGGCGCTCCCGTGTGTGCGTGCAGTCCTAAGTGCCATCCAGCCAACGCCGAGGAACAAACCTGAAGAGAACGCGGGCCTCAGCAAAGATGGCCCTTCCTGAGCCGGACCGTCACCTCTGGTGTGCTTTTGTGAAAGCATGAGAAATGGAACCTAAACGTGACTCGGAGAGAGAAGCAGGCCTGTCAGGAAGGCTGCTGTCGACTCACGCCTTGGTTTAGGAGCTGAGCCCTGCTGCACCCTGTGAGCCTGGATGCCTAGTTCCCAGGCTGCTAAGAGCAAGAATCAATGCTATAGAAAGACCACGCTGTGGCTATCGGGGCCGTTCCTGAAGCCAGAGGCATTTTACAGTGCTCGTGTTGGAGAGACGGGGGACAGGGTCCCCTGCGTGAATTGGAGCGAGAAAGGGGCCGGTGCGGAACGCAGCTCTCCACTCACCTCTCCTTTCTGAGGCTACTCCCCTTGCCCGGGGCGTGCCCGCAGGCCTCAAGCCAACCCCCTAACTCAAAGGAACCGCCCTGTAGAGAATTCCCGCTTTGGCTAAAAGAACCATGCCGGAGGCTAGAAGACTTCTGCTGTGTGCCCGCGTGAGCGCCCGGCAAGGGAGGCCCAAACCGCTTTCCGTGTGAGACGCAGGCCCCGGCAGAAGGCAGCACACGACTCCCCGCTCGTTTCAGGAAGGGAGCACTGCGGTCCCGCTTTTGCATAGAAGTATAACCGCAAGCCTTCTAACTCGAAGCAGCAACACTGCAGAGACACCGTGCTTTAGCCACCATCGACCTCTGTGTGGGAGGAAGCAGTTGAGGGGGTCCTGTGGGTTAGGGGGCCCGGGGTCGGGCTCCATTCCGTAAGGCCCGGGGAGGGGTGGTGGGGGGGTGGGGGGGAGACAGGCCGGACAGCAGGGAGCTCTCAACTCACACCAGGCCTCCGGGGCTGGTACCGTTGCCCCGGGGGGTGCGTGCAGGCTCAAGTACAGCCACCCCACTCGAAGGGAAAACTCGGTGGAAGACGCGTGCCCCAGCTAAAACAGCCGCTCCCGAGGGTGGAGGCATTTTGTTGTGTGCGTGCCTGAGAGCACTGCAAGGGAGTCCCAAACCTAATTCCGAGGGAGCCGCCGGCTGCTGCACAAGGCAGGACTCGACTCCCCCACTTGTTTCATGAAGCTAGCACCGAGGCCACGCTTTCGCATGGAAGCCTGATCGCCTGCGCTCTACCTCCAAGAAACAACAGTGTAGGGAAACCGTGCTTTCGCTACCATCCACCGCTCTTAGTGGGAGGGAGCAGTTTCCCGGCTACCGTGGGTGAGCGCCAGGGCAACGGGCTCCTTCCATGCCGCCACCGAGGGAGAAGCAGCCCGGGCCAGGAAGGCACCTCTCGACTCAGCTGTTGTCACCTGGAGCTAACACTACTGCACCGCGTGTGCACTGGAATGCTAAGTGCTCCACACTGGTTTGGCAGGGAGAAGCCGCTAAAGAAGCCCCGCTTCAGCTCCTCCTCCTCGCCACAGGGTGGCGGCCATTTTCCCCTCTGCTGGAGTGCAAGCCTGGGGAGGGAGTCCCAGCTGGGTTGCGGGGGAGAAATCAGCGTGGGCAGAGGGCACCCTGTCGCCTCAACTCTTGTTTCGCGAAACTCGATCGGCGCTCCCGTGTGTGCGTGCAGTCCTAAGTGCCATCCAGCCAACGCCGAGGAACAGACCTGTAGAGAACGCGGGCTTCAGCAAAGATGGCCCTTCCTGATCCGGACCGTCACCTCTGGTGTGCTTTTGTGAAAGCATGAGAAATGGAACCTAAACGTGACTCGGAGTGAGAAGCAGGCCTGTCAGGAAGGCTGCTGTCGACTCACGCCTTGCTTTAGGAGCTGAGCCCTGCTGCACCCTGTGAGCCTGGATGCCTAGTTCCCAGGCTGCTAAGAGCAAGAATCAATGCTATAGAAAGACTGCGCTGTGGCTATCGGGGCCGTTCCTGAAGCCAGAGGCATTTTACAGTGCTCGTGTTGGAGAGACGGGGGACAGGGTCCCCTGCGTGAAATGGAGCGAGAAACGGGCCGGTGCGGAAGGCAGCTCTCCACTCACCTCTCCTTTCTGAGGCTACTCCCCTTGCCCGGGCGTGCCCGCAGGCCTCAAGCCAACCCCCTAACTCAAAGGAAACACCCTGTAGAGAATTCCCGCTCCGGCTAAAAGAGCCATGCCCATGCCGGAGGCTGGAAGCGTTCTGCTGTGTGCCCGCGGGAGCGCCCGGCAAGGGAGGCCCAAACCGCTTTCCGTGTGAGACGCAGGCCCCCGCAGAAGGCAGCAAACGACTCCCCGCTTTTTGCAGGAAGCGAGCACTGCGGCCCCGCTTTTGCATGGAAGTCTAACCACAAGCGTTCTAACTCGAAGCAGCAACACTGCAGAGACACCCTGCTTTACCTACCGTCGGCCTCTGTGTGGGAGGAAGCAGTTGAGGGGGTCCTGTGGGTGAGGGCCCGGGGCCGGGACCCATTCCGTAAGACCGGGGGAGAGACAGGCCGGACAGCAGGGAGCTCTCAACTCACATCATGCCTCGGGGGCTGGTACCGTTACCCCGGGGGGGTGCGTGCAGGCTGAAGGACAGCCACCCCACTCGAAGGGAAAACTCGGTAGAGAATGCGTGCCCCAGCTAAAAGAGCCGCTCCCGAGGGTGGAGGCATTTTGTTGTGTGCGTGCCTGAGAGCACTGCAAGGGAGTCCCAAACCTAACTCCGAGGGAGCCGCCGGCTGCTGCACAAGGCAGCCCTCGACTCCCCCACTTGTTTCATGAAGCTAACACCGAGGCCCCGCTTTCGCATGGAACCCTGATCGCCTGCGCGCTACCTCCAAGAAACAACAGTGTACGGAAACCTTGCTTTCGCTACCATCCACCGCTCTGAGGGGGAGGGAGCAGTTTCCCGGCTACCGTGGGTGAGCGCCTGGGGAACGGGCTCCTTCCGTGCCTCCACCGAGGGAGAAGCGGCCCGGGCCAGGAAGGCACCTCTCGACTCAGCTGTTGTCACCTGGAGCTAACACTACTGCTCCGCGTGTGCACAGGAATGCTAAGTGCTCCACACTGGTTTGGCAGGGAGAAGCCGCTAAAGAAGCCCCGCTTCAGCTCCTCCGCCTCGCCACAGGGTGGCGGCCATTTTCCCCTCTGATGGAGTGCAAGCCTGGGGAGGGAGTCCCAGCTGGGTTCCGGGGGAGAAATCAGCATGGGCAGAGGGCACCCTGTCGCCTCAACTCTTGTTTCGGGAAACTCGATCGGCGCTCCCGTGTGTGCGTGGAGTCCTAAGTGCCATCCAGCCAACGCCAAGGAACAAACCTGGAGAGAACGCGGGCCTCAGCACAGACGGCCCTTCCTGAGCCGAGACGTCACCTATGGGGTGCTTTTGTGAAAGCATGAGAAATGGAACCTAAACGTGACTCGGAGTGAGAAGCAGGCCTGTCAGGAAGGCTGCTGTCGACTCACGCCTTGTTTTAGGAGCTGAGCCCTGCTGCACCCTGTGTGCCTGGATGCCTAGTTCCCAGGCTGCTAAGAGCAAGAGTGAATGCTATAGAAGGACTGCGCTCTAGTTGACAGGGCCGTTCCTGAAGCCAGAGGCATTTTACAGTGCTCGTGTTGGAGAGACTGGGGACAGGGTCCCCTGCGTGAAATGGAGCGAGAAACGGGCCGGTGCGGAAGGCAGCTCTCCACTCACCTGTCCTTTCTGAGGCTACTCCCCTTGCCCCGGGCGCGCCCGCAGGCCTCAAGCCAACCCCCTAACTCAAAGGAACCACCCTGTAGAGAATTCCCGCTTCGGCTAAAAGAGCCAGGCCGGAGGCTGGAAGCGTTCTGCTGTGTGCCCGCGTGAGCGCCCGGCAAGGGAGGCCCAAACCGCTTTCCGTGTGAGACGCAGGCCCCGGCAGAAGCCAGCACACGACTCCCCGCTCGTTTCAGAAAGGGAGCACTGCGGTTCCGCTTTTGCATGGAAGTCTAACCGCAAGCGTTCTAACTGGAAGCAGCAACACTGCAGAGACACCGTGCGTTAGCTACCGTCGACCTCTGTGTGGGAGGAAGCAGTTGAGGGGGTCCTGTGGGTGAGGGGGCCCGGGGCCGGGCTCCATTCCGTAAGGCCCGTGGTGGGGGGGGTGGGGGAGAGACAGGCCGGACAGCAGGGAGCTCTCAACTCACACCAGGTCTCCGGGGCTGATACCGTTGCCCCGGGGGGTGCGTGCAGGCTGAAGGACAGCCACCCCACTCGAAGGGAAAACTCGGTAGAGGACGCGTGCCCCAGCTAAAACAGCCGCTCCCGAGGGTGGAGGCATTTTGTTGTGTGCGTGCGTGAGAGCACTGCAAGGGAGTCCCAAACCTAATTCCGAGGGAGCCGCCGGCTGCTGCACAAGGCAGCCCTCGACTCCCCCACTTGTTTCATGAAGCTAGCACCGAGGCCCCTCTTTCGCATGGAAGCCTGATCGCCTGCGCTGTACCTGCAAGAAACAACATTGTCCGGAAACCTTGCTTTCGCTACCATCCACCGCTCTGAGGGGGAGGGAGCAGTTTCCAGGCTACCGTGGGTGAGCGCCTGGGGAACGGGCTCCTTCCATGCCTCCACCTAGGGAGAAGCAGCCCGGGCCAGGAAGGCACCTCTCGACTCAGCTGTTGTCACCTGGAGCTAACACTACTGCTCCGCGTGTGCACTGGAATGCTAAGTGCTCCAAACTGGTTTCGCAGGGAGAAGCCGCTAAAGAAGCCCTGCTTCAGCTCCTCCGCCTCGCCACAGGGTGGCGGCCATTTTCCCCTCTGCTTGAGTGCAAGCCTGGGGAGGGAGTCCCAGCTGGGTTCCGGGGGAGAAATTAGCATGGGCAGAGGGCACCCTGTCGCCTCAACTCTTGTTTCGCGAAACTCGATCGGCGCTCCCGTGTGTGCGTGCAGTCCTAAGTGCCATCCAGCCAACGCCGAGGAACAAACCTGTAGAGAACGCGGGCCTCAGCAAGAAGGCCCTTCCTGAGCCGGACCGTCACCTCTGGTGTGCTTTTGTGAAAGCATGAGAAAAGGAACCTAAACGTGACTCGGAGAGAGAAGCAGGCCTGTCAGGAAGGCTGCTGTCGACTCACGCCTTGCTTTAGGAGCTGAGCCCTGCTGCACCCTGTGTGCCTGGATGCCTAGTTCCCAGGCTGCTAAGAGCAAGAATCAATGCTATAGAATGACTGCGCTGTGGCTATCGGGGCCGTTCCTGAAGCCAGAGGCATTTTACAGTGCTCGTGTTGGCGAGACGGGGGACAGGGTCCCCTGCGTGAAATGGAGCGAGAAACGGGCCGGTGCGGAAGGCAGCTCTCCACTCACCTGTCCTTTCTGAGGCTACTCCCCTTGCCCGGGGCGTGCCCGCAGGCCTCAAGCCAACCCCCTAACTCAAAGGAACCACCCTGTAGAGAATTCCCGCTCCGGCTAAAAGAGCCATGCCCATGCCCGAGGCTGGAAGCGTTCTGCTGTGTGCACGCGTGAGCGCCCGGCAAGGGAGGCCCGAACCGCTCTCCGTGTGAGACGCAGGCCCCCGCAGAAGGCAGCACACGACTCCCCGCTCGTTGCAGGAAGCGAGCTCTGCGGCCCCGCTTTTGCATGGAAGTCTAACCGCAAGCTTTCTAACTCGAAGCAGCAAGACTGCAGAGACACCGTGCTTTAGCTACCGTCGGCCTCTGTGTGGGAGGAAGCAGTTGAGGGGGTCCTGTGGGTGAGGGCCCGGGGCCGGGCCCCATTCCGTAAGACCGGGGGAGAGACAGGCCGGACAGCAGGGAGCTCTCAACTCACATCATGCTTCGGGGGCTGGTACCGTTACCCCGGGGGGGTGCGTGCAGGCTGAAGGACAGCCACCCCACTCGAAGGGAAAACTCGGTAGAGAATGCGTGCCCCAGCTAAAACAGCCGCTCCCGAGGGTGGAGGCATTTTGTTGTGTGCGTGCGTGAGAGCACTGCCAGGGAGTCCCAAACCTAACTCCGAGGGAGCCGCCGGCTGCTGCACAAGGCAGCCCTCGACTCCCCCACTTGTTTCATGAAGCTAGCACCGAGGCCCCGCTTTCGCATGGAAGCCTGATCGCCTGCGCTCTACCTCCAAGAAACAACAGTGGACGGAAACCTTGCTTTCGCTACCATCCATCGCTCTGAGGGGGAGGGAGCAATTTCCCGGCTACCGTGGGTGAGCGCCTGGGGAACGGGCTCCTTCCATGCCGCGACCTAGGGAGAGGCAGCCCGGGCCAGGAAGGCACCTCTCGACTCAGCTGTTGTCACCTGGAGCTAACACTACTGCTCCGCGTGTGCACTGGAATGCTAAGTGCTCCACACTGGTTTGGCAGGGAGAAGCCGCTAAAGAAGCCCCGCTTCAGCTCCTCCGCCTCCCCACAGGGTGGCGGCCATTTTCCCCTCTGCTGGAGTGCAAGCCTGGGGAGGGAGTCCCAGCTGGGTTCCGGGGGAGAAATCAGCATGGGCAGAGGGCACCCTGTCGCCTCAACTCTTGTTTCGGGAAACTCGATCGGCGCTCCCGTGTGTGCGTGCAGTCCTAAGTGCCATCCAGCCAACGCCGAGGAACAAACCTGAAGAGAACGCGGGCCTCAGCAAAGATGGCCCTTCCTGAGCCGGACCGTCACCTCTGGTGTGCTTTTGTGAAAGCATGAGAAATGGAACCTAAACGTGACTCGGAGAGAGAAGCAGGCCTGTCAGGAAGGCTGCTGTCGACTCACGCCTTGGTTTAGGAGCTGAGCCCTGCTGCACCCTGTGAGCCTGGATGCCTAGTTCCCAGGCTGCTAAGAGCAAGAATCAATGCTATAGAAAGACCACGCTGTGGCTATCGGGGCCGTTCCTGAAGCCAGAGGCATTTTACAGTGCTCGTGTTGGAGAGACGGGGGACAGGGTCCCCTGCGTGAATTGGAGCGAGAAAGGGGCCGGTGCGGAACGCAGCTCTCCACTCACCTCTCCTTTCTGAGGCTACTCCCCTTGCCCGGGGCGTGCCCGCAGGCCTCAAGCCAACCCCCTAACTCAAAGGAACCGCCCTGTAGAGAATTCCCGCTTTGGCTAAAAGAACCATGCCGGAGGCTAGAAGACTTCTGCTGTGTGCCCGCGTGAGCGCCCGGCAAGGGAGGCCCAAACCGCTTTCCGTGTGAGACGCAGGCCCCGGCAGAAGGCAGCACACGACTCCCCGCTCGTTTCAGGAAGGGAGCACTGCGGTCCCGCTTTTGCATAGAAGTCTAACCGCAAGCCTTCTAACTCGAAGCAGCAACACTGCAGAGACACCGTGCTTTAGCCACCATCGACCTCTGTGTGGGAGGAAGCAGTTGAGGGGGTCCTGTGGGTTAGGGGGCCCGGGGTCGGGCTCCATTCCGTAAGGCCCGGGGAGGGGTGGTGGGGGGGTGGGGGGGAGACAGGCCGGACAGCAGGGAGCTCTCAACTCACACCAGGCCTCCGGGGCTGGTACCGTTGCCCCGGGGGGTGCGTGCAGGCTCAAGTACAGCCACCCCACTCGAAGGGAAAACTCGGTGGAAGACGCGTGCCCCAGCTAAAACAGCCGCTCCCGAGGGTGGAGGCATTTTGTTGTGTGCGTGCCTGAGAGCACTGCAAGGGAGTCCCAAACCTAATTCCGAGGGAGCCGCCGGCTGCTGCACAAGGCAGGACTCGACTCCCCCACTTGTTTCATGAAGCTAGCACCGAGGCCACGCTTTCGCATGGAAGCCTGATCGCCTGCGCTCTACCTCCAAGAAACAACAGTGTAGGGAAACCGTGCTTTCGCTACCATCCACCGCTCTTAGTGGGAGGGAGCAGTTTCCCGGCTACCGTGGGTGAGCGCCAGGGCAACGGGCTCCTTCCATGCCGCCACCGAGGGAGAAGCAGCCCGGGCCAGGAAGGCACCTCTCGACTCAGCTGTTGTCACCTGGAGCTAACACTACTGCACCGCGTGTGCACTGGAATGCTAAGTGCTCCACACTGGTTTGGCAGGGAGAAGCCGCTAAAGAAGCCCCGCTTCAGCTCCTCCTCCTCGCCACAGGGTGGCGGCCATTTTCCCCTCTGCTGGAGTGCAAGCCTGGGGAGGGAGTCCCAGCTGGGTTGCGGGGGAGAAATCAGCGTGGGCAGAGGGCACCCTGTCGCCTCAACTCTTGTTTCGCGAAACTCGATCGGCGCTCCCGTGTGTGCGTGCAGTCCTAAGTGCCATCCAGCCAACGCCGAGGAACAGACCTGTAGAGAACGCGGGCTTCAGCAAAGATGGCCCTTCCTGATCCGGACCGTCACCTCTGGTGTGCTTTTGTGAAAGCATGAGAAATGGAACCTAAACGTGACTCGGAGTGAGAAGCAGGCCTGTCAGGAAGGCTGCTGTCGACTCACGCCTTGCTTTAGGAGCTGAGCCCTGCTGCACCCTGTGAGCCTGGATGCCTAGTTCCCAGGCTGCTAAGAGCAAGAATCAATGCTATAGAAAGACTGCGCTGTGGCTATCGGGGCCGTTCCTGAAGCCAGAGGCATTTTACAGTGCTCGTGTTGGAGAGACGGGGGACAGGGTCCCCTGCGTGAAATGGAGCGAGAAACGGGCCGGTGCGGAAGGCAGCTCTCCACTCACCTCTCCTTTCTGAGGCTACTCCCCTTGCCCGGGCGTGCCCGCAGGCCTCAAGCCAACCCCCTAACTCAAAGGAAACACCCTGTAGAGAATTCCCGCTCCGGCTAAAAGAGCCATGCCCATGCCGGAGGCTGGAAGCGTTCTGCTGTGTGCCCGCGGGAGCGCCCGGCAAGGGAGGCCCAAACCGCTTTCCGTGTGAGACGCAGGCCCCCGCAGAAGGCAGCAAACGACTCCCCGCTTTTTGCAGGAAGCGAGCACTGCGGCCCCGCTTTTGCATGGAAGTCTAACCACAAGCGTTCTAACTCGAAGCAGCAACACTGCAGAGACACCCTGCTTTACCTACCGTCGGCCTCTGTGTGGGAGGAAGCAGTTGAGGGGGTCCTGTGGGTGAGGGCCCGGGGCCGGGACCCATTCCGTAAGACCGGGGGAGAGACAGGCCGGACAGCAGGGAGCTCTCAACTCACATCATGCCTCGGGGGCTGGTACCGTTACCCCGGGGGGGTGCGTGCAGGCTGAAGGACAGCCACCCCACTCGAAGGGAAAACTCGGTAGAGAATGCGTGCCCCAGCTAAAAGAGCCGCTCCCGAGGGTGGAGGCATTTTGTTGTGTGCGTGCCTGAGAGCACTGCAAGGGAGTCCCAAACCTAACTCCGAGGGAGCCGCCGGCTGCTGCACAAGGCAGCCCTCGACTCCCCCACTTGTTTCATGAAGCTAACACCGAGGCCCCGCTTTCGCATGGAACCCTGATCGCCTGCGCGCTACCTCCAAGAAACAACAGTGTACGGAAACCTTGCTTTCGCTACCATCCACCGCTCTGAGGGGGAGGGAGCAGTTTCCCGGCTACCGTGGGTGAGCGCCTGGGGAACGGGCTCCTTCCGTGCCTCCACCGAGGGAGAAGCGGCCCGGGCCAGGAAGGCACCTCTCGACTCAGCTGTTGTCACCTGGAGCTAACACTACTGCTCCGCGTGTGCACAGGAATGCTAAGTGCTCCACACTGGTTTGGCAGGGAGAAGCCGCTAAAGAAGCCCCGCTTCAGCTCCTCCGCCTCGCCACAGGGTGGCGGCCATTTTCCCCTCTGATGGAGTGCAAGCCTGGGGAGGGAGTCCCAGCTGGGTTCCGGGGGAGAAATCAGCATGGGCAGAGGGCACCCTGTCGCCTCAACTCTTGTTTCGGGAAACTCGATCGGCGCTCCCGTGTGTGCGTGGAGTCCTAAGTGCCATCCAGCCAACGCCAAGGAACAAACCTGGAGAGAACGCGGGCCTCAGCACAGACGGCCCTTCCTGAGCCGAGACGTCACCTATGGGGTGCTTTTGTGAAAGCATGAGAAATGGAACCTAAACGTGACTCGGAGTGAGAAGCAGGCCTGTCAGGAAGGCTGCTGTCGACTCACGCCTTGTTTTAGGAGCTGAGCCCTGCTGCACCCTGTGTGCCTGGATGCCTAGTTCCCAGGCTGCTAAGAGCAAGAGTGAATGCTATAGAAGGACTGCGCTCTAGTTGACAGGGCCGTTCCTGAAGCCAGAGGCATTTTACAGTGCTCGTGTTGGAGAGACTGGGGACAGGGTCCCCTGCGTGAAATGGAGCGAGAAACGGGCCGGTGCGGAAGGCAGCTCTCCACTCACCTGTCCTTTCTGAGGCTACTCCCCTTGCCCCGGGCGCGCCCGCAGGCCTCAAGCCAACCCCCTAACTCAAAGGAACCACCCTGTAGAGAATTCCCGCTTCGGCTAAAAGAGCCAGGCCGGAGGCTGGAAGCGTTCTGCTGTGTGCCCGCGTGAGCGCCCGGCAAGGGAGGCCCAAACCGCTTTCCGTGTGAGACGCAGGCCCCGGCAGAAGCCAGCACACGACTCCCCGCTCGTTTCAGAAAGGGAGCACTGCGGTTCCGCTTTTGCATGGAAGTCTAACCGCAAGCGTTCTAACTGGAAGCAGCAACACTGCAGAGACACCGTGCGTTAGCTACCGTCGACCTCTGTGTGGGAGGAAGCAGTTGAGGGGGTCCTGTGGGTGAGGGGGCCCGGGGCCGGGCTCCATTCCGTAAGGCCCGTGGTGGGGGGGGTGGGGGAGAGACAGGCCGGACAGCAGGGAGCTCTCAACTCACACCAGGTCTCCGGGGCTGATACCGTTGCCCCGGGGGGTGCGTGCAGGCTGAAGGACAGCCACCCCACTCGAAGGGAAAACTCGGTAGAGGACGCGTGCCCCAGCTAAAACAGCCGCTCCCGAGGGTGGAGGCATTTTGTTGTGTGCGTGCGTGAGAGCACTGCAAGGGAGTCCCAAACCTAATTCCGAGGGAGCCGCCGGCTGCTGCACAAGGCAGCCCTCGACTCCCCCACTTGTTTCATGAAGCTAGCACCGAGGCCCCTCTTTCGCATGGAAGCCTGATCGCCTGCGCTGTACCTGCAAGAAACAACATTGTCCGGAAACCTTGCTTTCGCTACCATCCACCGCTCTGAGGGGGAGGGAGCAGTTTCCAGGCTACCGTGGGTGAGCGCCTGGGGAACGGGCTCCTTCCATGCCTCCACCTAGGGAGAAGCAGCCCGGGCCAGGAAGGCACCTCTCGACTCAGCTGTTGTCACCTGGAGCTAACACTACTGCTCCGCGTGTGCACTGGAATGCTAAGTGCTCCAAACTGGTTTCGCAGGGAGAAGCCGCTAAAGAAGCCCTGCTTCAGCTCCTCCGCCTCGCCACAGGGTGGCGGCCATTTTCCCCTCTGCTGGAGTGCAAGCCTGGGGAGGGAGTCCCAGCTGGGTTCCGGGGGAGAAATTAGCATGGGCAGAGGGCACCCTGTCGCCTCAACTCTTGTTTCGCGAAACTCGATCGGCGCTCCCGTGTGTGCGTGCAGTCCTAAGTGCCATCCAGCCAACGCCGAGGAACAAACCTGTAGAGAACGCGGGCCTCAGCAAGAAGGCCCTTCCTGAGCCGGACCGTCACCTCTGGTGTGCTTTTGTGAAAGCATGAGAAAAGGAACCTAAACGTGACTCGGAGAGAGAAGCAGGCCTGTCAGGAAGGCTGCTGTCGACTCACGCCTTGCTTTAGGAGCTGAGCCCTGCTGCACCCTGTGTGCCTGGATGCCTAGTTCCCAGGCTGCTAAGAGCAAGAATCAATGCTATAGAATGACTGCGCTGTGGCTATCGGGGCCGTTCCTGAAGCCAGAGGCATTTTACAGTGCTCGTGTTGGAGAGACGGGGGACAGGGTCCCCTGCGTGAAATGGAGCGAGAAACGGGCCGGTGCGGAAGGCAGCTCTCCACTCACCTGTCCTTTCTGAGGCTACTCCCCTTGCCCGGGGCGTGCCCGCAGGCCTCAAGCCAACCCCCTAACTCAAAGGAACCACCCTGTAGAGAATTCCCGCTCCGGCTAAAAGAGCCATGCCCATGCCCGAGGCTGGAAGCGTTCTGCTGTGTGCACGCGTGAGCGCCCGGCAAGGGAGGCCCGAACCGCTCTCCGTGTGAGACGCAGGCCCCCGCAGAAGGCAGCACACGACTCCCCGCTCGTTGCAGGAAGCGAGCTCTGCGGCCCCGCTTTTGCATGGAAGTCTAACCGCAAGCTTTCTAACTCGAAGCAGCAAGACTGCAGAGACACCGTGCTTTAGCTACCGTCGGCCTCTGTGTGGGAGGAAGCAGTTGAGGGGGTCCTGTGGGTGAGGGCCCGGGGCCGGGCCCCATTCCGTAAGACCGGGGGAGAGACAGGCCGGACAGCAGGGAGCTCTCAACTCACATCATGCTTCGGGGGCTGGTACCGTTACCCCGGGGGGGTGCGTGCAGGCTGAAGGACAGCCACCCCACTCGAAGGGAAAACTCGGTAGAGAATGCGTGCCCCAGCTAAAACAGCCGCTCCCGAGGGTGGAGGCATTTTGTTGTGTGCGTGCGTGAGAGCACTGCCAGGGAGTCCCAAACCTAACTCCGAGGGAGCCGCCGGCTGCTGCACAAGGCAGCCCTCGACTCCCCCACTTGTTTCATGAAGCTAGCACCGAGGCCCCGCTTTCGCATGGAAGCCTGATCGCCTGCGCTCTACCTCCAAGAAACAACAGTGGACGGAAACCTTGCTTTCGCTACCATCCATCGCTCTGAGGGGGAGGGAGCAATTTCCCGGCTACCGTGGGTGAGCGCCTGGGGAACGGGCTCCTTCCATGCCGCGACCTAGGGAGAGGCAGCCCGGGCCAGGAAGGCACCTCTCGACTCAGCTGTTGTCACCTGGAGCTAACACTACTGCTCCGAGTGTGCACTGGAATGCTAAGTGCTCCACACTGGTTTGGCAGGGAGAAGCCGCTAAAGAAGCCCCGCTTCAGCTCCTCCGCCTCCCCACAGGGTGGCGGCCATTTTCCCCTCTGCTGGAGTGCAAGCCTGGGGAGGGAGTCCCAGCTGGGTTGCGGGGGAGAAATCAACATGGGCAGAGGGCACCCTGTCGCCTCAACTCTTGTTTCGGGAAACTCGATCGGCGCTCCCGTGTGTGCGTGGAGTCCTAAGTGCCATCCAGCCAACGCCGAGGAACGAACCTGGAGAGAACGCGGGCCTCAGCACAGACGGCCCTTCCTGAGCCGGGACGTCACCTATGGGGTGCTTTTGTGAAAGCATGAGAAATGGAACCTAAACGTGACTCGGAGTGAGAAGCAGGCCTGTCAGGAAGGCTGCTGTCGACTCACGCCTTGTTTTAGGAGCTGAGCCCTGCTGCACCCTGTGTGCCTGGATGCCTAGTTCCCAGGCTGCTAAGAGCAAGAGTGAATGCTATAGAAGGCCTGCGCTCTAGTTGACAGGGCCGTTCCTGAAGCCAGAGGCATTTTACAATGCTCCTGTTGGAGAGACTGGGGACAGGGTCCCCTGCGTGAAATGGAGCGAGAAACGGGCCGGTGCGGAAGGCAGCTCTCCACTCACCTCTCCTTTCTGAGGCTACTCCCCTTGCCCCGGGCGCGCCCGCAGGCCTCAAGCCAACCCCCTAACTCAAAGGAACCACCCTGTAGAGAATTCCCGCTTCGGCTAAAAGAGCCAGGCCGGAGGATGGAAGCGTTCTGCTGTGTGCCCGCGTGAGCACCCGGCAAGGGAGGCCCAAACCGCTTTCCGTGTGAGACGCAGGCCCCGGCAGAAGGCAGCACACGACTCCCCGCTCGTTTCAGGAAGGGAGCACTGCGGTTCCGCTTTTGCATGGAAGTCTAACCGCAAGCGTTCTAACTCGAAGCAGCAACACTGCAGAGACACCGTTCGTTAGCTACCGTCGACCTCTGCGTGGGAGGAAGCAGTTGAGGGGGTCCTGTGGGTGAGGGGGCCCGGGGCCGGGCTCCATTCCGTAAGGCCCGGGGTGGGGGTGTGGGGGAGAGACAGGCCGGACAGCAGGGAGCTCTCAACTCACACCAGGTCTCCGGGGCTGGTACCGTTGCCCCGGGGGGTGCGTGCAGGCTCAAGTACAGCCACCCCACTCGAAGGGAAAACTCGGTGGAAGACGCGTGCCCCAGCTAAAACAGCCGCTCCCGAGGGTGGAGGCATTTTGTTGTGTGCGTGCCTGAGAGCACTGCAAGGGAGTCCCAAACCTAATTCCGAGGGAGCCGCCGGCTGCTGCACAAGGCAGGACTCGACTCCCCCACTTGTTTCATGAAGCTAGCACCGAGGCCACGCTTTCGCATGGAAGCCTGATCGCCTGCGCTCTACCTCCAAGAAACAACAGTGTAGGGAAACCGTGCTTTCGCTACCATCCACCGCTCTTAGTGGGAGGGAGCAGTTTCCCGGCTACCGTGGGTGAGCGCCAGGGCAACGGGCTCCTTCCATGCCGCCACCGAGGGAGAAGCAGCCCGGGCCAGGAAGGCACCTCTCGACTCAGCTGTTGTCACCTGGAGCTAACACTACTGCACCGCGTGTGCACTGGAATGCTAAGTGCTCCACACTGGTTTGGCAGGGAGAAGCCGCTAAAGAAGCCCCGCTTCAGCTCCTCCGCCTCCCCACAGGGTGGCGGCCATTTTCCCCTCTGCTGGAGTGCAAGCCTGGGGAGGGAGTCCCAGCTGGGTTGCGGGGGAGAAATCAGCGTGGGCAGAGGGCACCCTGTCGCCTCAACTCTTGTTTCGCGAAACTCGATCGGCGCTCCCGTGTGTGCGTGCAGTCCTAAGTGCCATCCAGCCAACGCCGAGGAACAGACCTGTAGAGAACGCGGGCTTCAGCAAAGATGGCCCTTCCTGATCCGGACCGTCACCTCTGGTGTGCTTTTGTGAAAGCATGAGAAATGGAACCTAAACGTGACTCGGAGTGAGAAGCAGGCCTGTCAGGAAGGCTGCTATCGACTCACGCCTTGCTTTAGGAGCTGAGCCCTGCTGCAGCCTGTGAGCCTGGATGCCTAGTTCCCAGGCTGCTAAGAGCAAGAATCAATGCTATAGAAAGACTGCGCTGTGACTATCGGGGCCGTTCCTGAAGCCAGAGGCATTTTACAGTGCTCGTGTTGGAGAGACGGGGGACAGGGTCCCCTGCGTGAAATGGAGCGAGAAACGGGCCGGTGCGGAAGGCAGCTCTCCACTCACCTCTCCTTTCTGAGGCTACTCCCCTTGCCCGGGCGTGCCCGCAGGCCTCAAGCCAACCCCCTAACTCAAAGGAAACACCCTGTAGAGAATTCCCGCTCCGGCTAAAAGAGCCATGCCCATGCCGGAGGCTGGAAGCGTTCTGGTGTGTGCCCGCGGGAGCGCCCGGCAAGGGAGGCCCAAACCGCTTTCCGTGTGAGACGCAGGCCCCCGCAGAAGGCAGCAAACGACTCCCCGCTTTTTGCAGGAAGCGAGCACTGCGGCCCCGCTTTTGCATGGAAGTCTAACCACAAGCGTTCTAACTCGAAGCAGCAACACTGCAGAGACACCCTGCTTTACCTACCGTCGGCCTCTGTGTGGGAGGAAGCAGTTGAGGGGGTCCTGTGGGTGAGGGCCCGGGGCCGGGACACATTCCGTAAGACCGGGGGAGAGACAGGCTGGACAGCAGGGAGCTCTCAACTCACATCATGCCTCGGGGGCTGGTACCGTTACCCCGGGGGGGTGCGTGCAGGCTGAAGGACAGCCACCCCACTCGAAGGGAAAACTCGGTAGAGAATGCGTGCCCCAGCTAAAAGAGCCGCTCCCGAGGGTGGAGGCATTTTGTTGTGTGCGTGCCTGAGAGCACTGCAAGGGAGTCCCAAACCTAACTCCGAGGGAGCCGCCGGCTGCTGGACAAGGCAGCCCTCGACTCCCCCACTTGTTTCATGAAGCTAACACCGAGGCCCCGCTTTCGCATGGAACCCTGATCGCCTGCGCGCTACCTCCAAGAAACAACAGTGTACGGAAACCCAGCTTTCGCTACCATCCACCGCTCTGAGGGGGAGGGAGCAGTTTCCCGGCTACGGTGGGTGAGCGCCTGGGGAACGGGCTCCTTCCGTGCCGCCACCGAGGGAGAAGCGGCCCGGGCCAGGAAGGCACCTCTCGACTCAGCTGTTGTCACCTGGAGCTAACACTACTGCTCCGCGTGTGCACAGGAATGCTAAGTGCTCCACACTGGTTTGGCAGGGAGAAGCCGCTAAAGAAGCCCCGCTTCAGCTCCTCCGCCTCGCCACAGGGTGGCGGCCATTTTCCCCTCTGATGGAGTGCAAGCCTGGGGAGGGAGTCCCAGCTGGGTTCCGGGGGAGAAATCAGCATGGGCAGAGGGCACCCTGTCGCCTCAACTCTTGTTTCGGGAAACTCGATCGGCGCTCCCGTGTGTGCGTGGAGTCCTAAGTGCCATCCAGCCAACGCCAAGGAACAAACCTGGAGAGAACGCGGGCCTCAGCACAGACGGCCCTTCCTGAGCCGAGACGTCACCTATGGGGTGCTTTTGTGAAAGCATGAGAAATGGAACCTAAACGTGACTCGGAGTGAGAAGCAGGCCTGTCAGGAAGGCTGCTGTCGACTCACGCCTTGTTTTAGGAGCTGAGCCCTGCTGCACCCTGTGTGCCTGGATGCCTAGTTCCCAGGCTGCTAAGAGCAAGAGTGAATGCTATAGAAGGACTGCGCTCTAGTTGACAGGGCCGTTCCTGAAGCCAGAGGCATTTTACAGTGCTCGTGTTGGAGAGACTGGGGACAGGGTCCCCTGCGTGAAATGGAGCGAGAAACGGGCCGGTGTGGAAGGCAGCTCTCCACTCACCTCTCCTTTCTGAGGCTACTCCCCTTGCCCCGGGCGCGCCCGCAGGCCTCAAGCCAACCCCCTAACTCAAAGGAACCACCCTGTAGAGAATTCCCGCTTCCGCTAAAAGAGCCAGGCCGGAGGCTGGAAGCGTTCTGCTGTGTGCCCGCGTGAGCGCCCGGCAAGGGAGGCCAAAACCGCTTTCCGTGTGAGACGCAGGCCCCGGCAGAAGGCAGCACACGACTCCCCGCTCGTTTCAGAAAGGGAGCACTGCGGTTCCGCTTTTGCATGGAAGTCTAACCGCAAGCGTTCTAACTGGAAGCAGCAATACTGCAGAGACACCGTGCGTTAGCTACCGTCGACCTCTGTGTGGGAGGAAGTAGTTGAGGGGGTCCTGTGGGTGAGGGGGCCCGGGGCCGGGCTCCATTCCGTAAGGCCCGTGGTGGGGGGGTGGGGGAGAGACAGGCCGGACAGCAGGGAGCTCTCAACTCACACCAGGTCTCCGGGGCTGATACCGTTGCCCCGGGGGGTGCGTGCAGGCTGAAGGACAGCCACCCCACTCGAAGGGAAAACTCGGTAGAGGACGCGTGCCCCAGCTAAAACAGCCGCTCCCGAGGGTGGAGGCATTTTGTTGTGTGTGTGCGTGAGAGCACTGCAAGGGAGTCCCAAACCTAATTCCGAGGGAGCCGCCGGCTGCTGCACAAGGCAGCCCTCGACTCCCCCACTTGTTTCATGAAGCTAGCACCGAGGCCCCGCTTTCGCATGGAAGCCTGATCGCCTGCGCTGTACCTGCAAGAAACAACATTGTCCGGAAACCTTGCTTTCGCTACCATCCACCGCTCTGAGGGGGAGGGAGCAGTTTCCAGGCTACCGTGGGTGAGCGCCTGGGGAACGGGCTCCTTCCATGCCTCCACCTAGGGAGAAGCAGCCCGGGCCAGGAAGGCACCTCTCGACTCAGCTGTTGTCACCTGGAGCTAACACTACTGCTCCGCGTGTGCACTGGAATGCTAATTGCTCCAAACTGGTTTCGCAGGGAGAAGCCCCTAAAGAAGTCCCGCTTCAGCTCCTCCGCCTCGCCACAGGGTGGCGGCCATTTTCCCCTCTGCTGGAGTGCAAGCCTGGGGAGGGAGTCCCAGCTGGGTTCCGGGGGAGAAATTAGCATGGGCAGAGGGCACCCTGTCGCCTCAACTCTTGTTTCGCGAAACTCGATCGGCGCTCCCGTGTGTGCGTGCAGTCCTAAGTGCCATCCAGCCAACGCCGAGGAACAAACCTGTAGAGAACGCGGGCCTCAGCAAGAAGGCCCTTCCTGAGCCGGACCGTCACCTCTGGTGTGCTTTTGTGAAAGCATGAGAAAAGGAACCTAAACGTGACTCGGAGAGAGAAGCAGGCCTGTCAGGAAGGCTGCTGTCGACTCACGCCTTGCTTTAGGAGCTGAGCCCTGCTGCACCCTGTGAGCCTGGATGCCTAGTTCCCAGGCTGCTAAGAGCAAGAATCAATGCTATAGAAAGACTGCGCTGTGGCTATCGGGGCCGTTCCTGAAGCCAGAGGCATTTTACAGTGCTCGTGTTGGAGAGACGGGGGACAGGGTCCCCTGCGTGAAATGGAGCGAGAAACGGGCCGGTGCAGAAGGCAGCTCTCCACTCACCTCTCCTTTCTGAGGCTACTCCCCTTGCCCGGGGCGTGCCCGCAAGTCTCAAGCGAACCCCCTAACTCAAAGGAACCACCCTGTAGAGAATTCCCGCTCCGGCTAAAAGAGCCATGCCCATGCCGGAGGCTGGAAGCGTTCTGCTGTGTGCCCGCGGGAGCGCCCGGCAAGGGAGGCCCAAACCGCTTTCCGTGTGAGACGCAGGCCCCCGCAGAAGGCAGCAAACGACTCCCCGCTTTTTGCAGGAAGCGAGCACTGCGGCCCCGCTTTTGCATGGAAGTCTAACCACAAGCGTTCTAACTCGAAGCAGCAACACTGCAGAGACACCCTGCTTTACCTACCGTCGGCCTCTGTGTGGGAGGAAGCAGTTGAGGGGGTCCTGTGGGTGATGGCCCGGGGCCGGGCCCCATTCCGTAAGACCGGGGGAGAGACAGGCCGGACAGCAGGGAGCTCTCAACTCACATCATGCTTCGGGGGCTGGTACCGTTACCCCGGGGGGGTGCGTGCAGGCTGAAGGACAGCCACCCCACTCGAAGGGAAAACTCGGTAGAGAATGCGTGCCCCAGCTAAAACAGCCGCTCCCGAGGGTGGAGGCATTTTGTTGTGTGCGTGCGTGAGAGCACTGCAAGGGAGTCCCAAACCTAATTCCGAGGGAGCCGCCGGCTGCTGCACAAGGCAGCCCTCGACTCCCCCACTTGTTTCATGAAGCTAGCACCGAGGCCCCTCTTTCGCATGGAAGCCTGATCGCCTGCGCTGTACCTGCAAGAAACAACATTGTACGGAAACCTTGCTTTCGCTACCATCCACCGCTCTGAGGGGGAGGGAGCAGTTTCCCGGCTACCGTGGGTGAGCGCCTGGGGAACGGGCTCCTTCTGTGCCGCCACCGCCACCGAGGGAGAAGCAGCCCGGGCCAGGAAGGCACCTCTCGACTCAGCTGTTGTCACCTGGAGCTAACACTACTGCTCCGCGTGTGCACTGGAATGCTAAGTGCTCCACACTGGTTTCGCAGGGAGAAGCCGCTAAAGAAGCCCTGCTTCAGCTCCTCCGCCTCGCCACAGGGTGGCGGCCATTTTCACCTCTGCTGGAGTGCAAGCCTGGGGAGGGAGTCCCAGCTGGGTTCCGGGGGAGAAATCAGCATGGGCAGAGGGCACCCTGTCGCCTCAACTCTTGTTTCGCGAAACTCGATCGGCGCTCCCGTGTGTGCGTGCAGTCCTAAGTGCCATCCAGCCAACGCCGAGGAACAAACCTGTAGAGAACGCGGGCCTCAGCAAGAAGGCCCTTCCTGAGCCGGAACGTCACCTCTGGTGTGCTTTTGTGAAAGCATGAGAAAAGGAACCTAAACGTGACTCGGAGAGAGAAGCAGGCCTGTCAGGAAGGCTGCTGTCGACTCACGCCTTGCTTTAGGAGCTGAGCCCTGCTGCACCCTGTGTGCCTGGATGCCTAGTTCCCAGGCTGCTAAGAGCAAGAATCAATGCTATAGAATGACTGCGCTGTGGCTATCGGGGCCGTTCCTGAAGCCAGAGGCATTTTACAGTGCTCGTGTTGGAGAGACGGTGGACAGGGTCCCCTGCGTGAAATGGAGCGAGAAACGGGCCGGTGCGGAAGGCAGCTCTCCACTCACCTGTCCTTTCTGAGGCTACTCCCCTTGCCCGGGCCGTGCCCGCAGGCCTCAAGCCAACCCCCTAACTCAAAGGAACCACCCTTTAGAGAATTCCCGCTCCGGCTAAAAGAACCATGCCCATGCCGGAGGCTGAAGCGTTCTGCTGTGTGCACGCGTGAGCGCCCGGCAAGGGAGGCCCGAACCGCTTTCCGTGTGAGACGCAGGCCCCCGCAGAAGGCAGCACACGACTCCCCGCTCGTTGCAGGATGCGAGCTCTGCGGCCCTGCTTTTGCATGGAAGTCTAACCGCAAGCTTTCTAACTCGAAGCAGCAACACTGCAGAGACACCGTGCTTTAGCTACCGTCGGCCTCTGTGTGGGAGGAAGCAGTTGAGGGGGTCCTGTGGGTGAGGGCCCGGGGCCGGGCCCCATTCCGTAAGACCGGGGGAGAGACAGGCCGGACAGCAGGGAGCTCTCAACTCACATCATGCTTCGGGGGCTGGTACCGTTGCCCCGGGGGGGTGCGTGCAGGCTGAAGGACAGCCACCCCACTCGAAGGGAAAACTCGGTAGAGAATGCGTGCCCCAGCTAAAACAGCCGCTCCCGAGGGTGGAGGCATTTTGTTGTGTGCGTGCCTGAGAGCACTGCAAGGGAGTCCCAAACCTAACTCCAAGGGAGCCGCCGGCTGCTGCACAAGGCATCCCTCGACTCCCCCACTTGTTTCATGAAGCTAGCACCGAGGCCCCCCTTTCGCATGGAAGCCTAATCGCCTGAGCTGTACCTGCAAGAAACAACATTGTACGGAAACCTTGCTTTCGCTACCATCCAGCGCTCTGAGGGGGAGGGAGCAGTTTCCCGGCTACCGTGGGTGAGCGCCTGGGGAACGGGCTCCTTCCATGCCGCCACCTAGGGAGAAGCAGCCCGGGCCAGGAAGGCACCTCTCCACTCAGCTGTTGTCACCTGAAGCTAACACTACTGCTCCGCGTGTGCACAGGAATACTAAGTGCTCCACAGTGGTTTGGCATGTTGAAGCTGCTAAAGAAGCCCAGCTTCAGCTCCTCCGCCTCGCCACAAGGTGGCGGCCATTTTCCCCTCTGCTGGAGTGCAAGCCTGGGGAGGGAGTCCCAGCTGGGTTCCGGGGGAGAAATCAACATGGGCAGAGGGCACCCTGTCGCCTCAACTCTTGTTTCGGGAAACTCGATCGGCGCTCCCGTGTGTGCGTGGAGTCCTAAGTGCCATCCAGCCAACGCCGAGGAACAAACCTGGAGAGAACGTGGGCCTCAGCACAGACGGCCCTTCCTGAGCCGGGAGGTCACCTATGGGGTGCTTTTGTGAAAGCATGAGAAATGGAACCTAAACGTGACTCGGAGTGAGAAGCAGGCCTGTCAGGAAGGCTGCTGTCGACTCACGCCTTGTTTTAGGAGCTGAGCCCTGCTGCACCCTGTGTGCCTGGATGCCTAGTTCCCAGGCTGCTAAGAGCAAGAGTGAATGCTATAGAAGGACTGCGCTCTAGTTGACAGGGCCGTTCCTGAAGCCAGAGGCATTTTACAGTGCTCGTGTTGGAGAGACTGGGGACAGGGTCCCCTGCGTGAAATGGAGCGAGAAACGGGCCGGTACGGAAGGCAGCTCTCCACTCACCTCTCCTTTCTGAGGCTACTCCCCTTGCCCCGGGCGCGCCCGCAGGCCTCAAGCCAACCCCCTAACTCAAAGGAACCACCCTGTAGAGAATTCCCGCTTTGGCTAAAAGAACCAGGCAGGAGGCTGGAAGCGTTCTGCTGTGTGCCCGCGTGAGCGCCCGGCAAGGGAGGCCAAACCGCTTTCCGTGTGAGACGCAGGCCCCGGCAGAAGGCAGCACACGACTCCCCGCTCGTTTCAGGAAGGGAGCACTGCGGTTCCGCTTTTGCATGGAAGTCTAACCGCAAGCGTTCTAACTGGAAGCAGCAACACTGCAGAGACACCGTGCGTTAGCTACCGTCGACCTCTGTGTGGGAGGAAGCAGTTGAGGGGGTCCTGTGGTTGATGGCCCGGGGCCGGGCCCCATTCCGTAAGACCGGGGGAGAGAGAGGCCGGACAGCAGGGAGCTCTCAACTCACATCATGCTTCGGGGGCTGGTACCGTTACCCCGGGGGGGTGCGTGCAGGCTGAAGGACAGCCACCCCACTCGAAGGGAAAACTCGGTAGAGAATGCGTGCCCCAGCTAAAACAGCCGCTCTCGAGGGTGGAGGCATTTTGTTGTGTGCGTGCCTGAGAGCACTGCAAGGGAGTCCCAAACCTAACTCCGTGGGAGCCGACGGCTGCTGCACAAGGCAGCCCTCGACTCCCCCACTTGTTTCATGAAGCTAGCACCGAGGCCCCGCTTTTGCATGGAAGCCTGATCGCCTGCGCTCTACCTCCAAGAAACAACAGTGTACGGAAACCGTGCTTTCGCTACCATCCACCGCTCTGAGGGGGAGGGAGCAGTTTCCTGGCTACCGTGGGTGAGCGCCTGGGGAATGGGCTCCTCCGGTGCCGCCACCGAGGGAGAAGCAGCCCGGGCCGGGAAGGCAACTCTCCACTCAGCTGCTGTCACCTGGAGCTAACACTACCGCTCCAGGTGTGCACAGGAATGCTAAGTGCTCCACACTGGTTTGGCAGGGAGAAGCCCCTAAAGAAGCCCCGCTTCATCTCCTCCGCCTCGCCACAGGGTGGCGGCCATTTTCCCCTCTGTTGGAGGGCAAGCCTGGGGAGGGAGTCCCAGCTGGGTTCCGGGGGAGAAATCAGCATGGGCAGAGGGCACCCTGTCGCCTCAACTCTTGTTTCGAGAAACTCGATCGGCGCTCCCGTGTTTGCGTGGAGTCCTAAGTGCCATCCAGCCAACGCCGAGGAACAAACCTGTAGAGAACGCGGGCCTCAGCAAAGATGGCCCTTCCTGAGCCGGACCGTCACCTCTGGTGTGCTTTTGTGAAAGCATGAGAAATGGAACCTAAACGTGACTCGGAGAGAGAAGCAGGCCTGTCAGGAAGGCTGCTGTCGACTCACGCCTTGCTTTAGGAGCTGAGCCCTGCTGCACCCTGTGTGCCTGGATGCCTAGTTCCCAGGCTGCTAAGAGCAAGAATCAATGCTATAGAATGACTGCGCTGTGGCTATCGGGGCCGTTCCTGAAGCCAGAGGCATTTTACAGTGCTCGTGTTGGAGAGACGGGGGACATGGTCCCCTGCGTGAAATGGAGCGAGAAACGGGCCGGTGCGGAAGGCAGCTCTCCACTCACCTCTCCTTTCTGAGGCTACTCCCCTTGCCCGGGGCGTGCCCGCAGGCCTCAAGACAACCCCCTAACTCAAAGGACCCACCCTGTAGAGAATTCCCGCTCCGGCTAAAAGAGCCATGCCCATGCCGGAGGCTGGAAGCGTTCTGCTGTGTGCACGCAGGAGCGCCCGGCAAGGGAGGCCCAAACCGCTTTCCGTGTGAGACGCAGGCCCCCGCAGAAGGCAGCACACGACTCCCCGCTTGTTGCAGGAAGCGAGCACTGCGGCCCCGCTTTTGCATGGAAGTCTAACCGCAAGCGTTCTAACTCGAAGGAGCAACACTGCAGAGACACCGTGCTTTGGCTACCTTCGGCCTCTGTGTGGGAGGAAGCAGTTGAGGGGGTCCTGTGGGTGAGGGCCCGGGGCCGGGACCCATTCCGTAACACCGGGGGAGAGACAGGCCGGACAGCAGGGAGCTCTCAACTCACATCATGCCTCGGGGGCTGGTACCGTTACCCCGGGGGGGGTGCGTGCAGGCTGAAGGACAGCCACCCCACTCGAAGGGAAAACTCGGTAGAGAATGCGTGCCCCAGCTAAAAGAGCCGCTCCCGAGGGTGGAGGCATTTTGTTGTGTGCCTGCCTGAGAGCACTGCAAGGGAGTCCCAAACCTAACTCCGAGGGAGCCGCCGGCTGCTGCTCAAGGCAGCCCTCGACTCCCCCACTTGTTTCATGAAGCTAACACCGAGGCCCCGCTTTCGCATGGAAGCCTGATCGCCTGAGCTGTACCTGCAAGAAACAACATTGTACGGAAACCTTGCTTTCGCTACCATCCACCGCTCTGAGGGGGAGGGAGCAGTTTCCCGGCTACCGTGGGTGAGCGCCTGGGGAACGGGCTCCTTCCGTGCCGCCACCGAGGGAGAAGCGGCCCGGGCCAGGAAGGCACCTCTCGACTCAGCTGTTGTCACCTGGAGCTAACACTACTGCTCCGCGTGTGCACAGGAATGCTAATTGCTCCACACTGGTTTGGCAGGGAGAAGCCGCTAAAGAAGCCCCGCTTCAGCTCCTCCGCCTCGCCACAGGGTGGCGGCCATTTTCCCCTCTGATGGAGTGCAAGCCTGGGGAGGGAGTCCCAGCTGGGTTCCGGGGGAGAAATCAGCATGGGCAGAGGGCACCCTGTCGCCTCAACTCTTGTTTCGGGAAACTCGATCGGCGCTCCCGTGTGTGCGTGGAGTCCTAAGTGCCATCCAGCCAACGCCAAGGAACAAACCTGGAGAGAACGCGGGCCTCAGCACAGACGGCCCTTCCTGAGCCGAGACGTCACCTATGGGGTGCTTTTGTGAAAGCATGAGAAATGGAACCTAAACGTGACTCGGAGTGAGAAGCAGGCCTGTCAGGAAGGCTGCTGTCGACTCACGCCTTGTTTTAGGAGCTGAGCCCTGCTGCACCCTGTGTGCCTGGATGCCTAGTTCCCAGGCTGCTAAGAGCAAGAGTGAATGCTATAGAAGGACTGCGCTCTAGTTGACAGGGCCGTTCCTGAAGCCAGAGGCATTTTACAGTGCTCGTGTTGGAGAGACTGGGGACAGGGTCCCCTGCGTGAAATGGAGCGAGAAACGGGCCGGTGTGGAAGGCAGCTCTCCACTCACCTCTCCTTTCTGAGGCTACTCCCCTTGCCCCGGGCGCGCCCGCAGGCCTCAAGCCAACCCCCTAACTCAAAGGAACCACCCTGTAGAGAATTCCCGCTTCCGCTAAAAGAGCCAGGCCGGAGGCTGGAAGCGTTCTGCTGTGTGCCCGCGTGAGCGCCCGGCAAGGGAGGCCCAAACCGCTTTCCGTGTGAGACGCAGGCCCCGGCAGAAGGCAGCACACGACTCCCCGCTCGTTTCAGAAAGGGAGCACTGCGGTTCCGCTTTTGCATGGAAGTCTAACCGCAAGCGTTCTAACTGGAAACAGCAACACTGCAGAGACACCGTGCGTTAGCTACCGTCGACCTCTGTGTGGGAGGAAGCAGTTGAGGGGGTCCTGTGGGTGAGGGGGCCCGGGGCCGGGCTCCATTCCGTAAGGCCCGTGGTGGGGGGGTGGGGGAGAGACAGGCCGGACAGCAGGGAGCTCTCAACTCACACCAGGTCTCCGGGGCTGATACCGTTGCCCCGGGGGGTGCGTGCAGGCTGAAGGACAGCCACCCCACTCGAAGGGAAAACTCGGTAGAGGACGCGTGCCCCAGCTAAAACAGCCGCTCCCGAGGGTGGAGGCATTTTGTTGTGTGCGTGCGTGAGAGCACTGCAAGGGAGTCCCAAACCTAATTCCGAGGGAGCCGCCGGCTGCTGCACAAGGCAGCCCTCGACTCCCCCACTTGTTTCATGAAGCTAGCACCGAGGCCCCGCTTTCGCATGGAAGCCTGATCGCCTGCGCTGTACCTGCAAGAAACAACATTGTCCGGAAACCTTGCTTTCGCTACCATCCACCGCTCTGAGGGGGAGGGAGCAGTTTCCAGGCTACCGTGGGTGAGCGCCTGGGGAACGGGCTCCTTCCATGCCTCCACCTAGGGAGAAGCAGCCCAGGCCAGGAAGGCACCTCTCGACTCAGCTGTTGTCACCTGGAGCTAACACTACTGCTCCGGTGTGCACTGGAATGCTAAGTGCTCCACACTGGTTTGGCAGGGAGAAGCCGCTAAAGAAGCCCTGCTTCAGCTCCTCCGCCTCGCCACAGGGTGGCGGCCATTTTCCCCTCTGTTGGAGTGCAAGCCTGGGGAGGGAGTCCCAGCTGGGTTCCGGGGGAGAAATCAGCATGGGCAGAGGGCACCCTGTCGCCTCAACTCTTGTTTCGGGAAACTCGATCGGCGCTCCCGTTTGTGCGTGGAGTCCTAAGTGCCATCCAGCCAACGCCGAGGAACAGACCTGTAGAGAACGCGGGCCTCAGCACAGACGGCCCTTCCTGAGCCGGGACGTCACATATGGGGTGCTTTTGTGAAAGCATGAGAAATGGAACCTAAACGTGACTCGGAGAGAGAAGCAGGCCTGTCAGGCAGGCTGCTGTCGACTCACGCCTTGCTTTAGGAGCTGAGCCCTGCTGCACCCTGTGTGCCTGGATGCCTAGTTCCCAGGCTGCTAAGAGCAAGAATCAATGCTATAGAATGACTGCGCTGTGGCTATCGGGGCCGTTCCTGAAGCCAGAGGCATTTTACAGTGCTCGTGTTGGAGAGATGGGGGACAGGGTCCCCTGCGTGAAATGGAGCGAGAAACGGGCCGGTGTGGAAGGCAGCTCTCCACTCACCTCTCCTTTCTGAGGCTACTCCCCTTGCCCCGGGCGCGCCCGCCGGCCTCAAGCCAACCCCCTAACTCAAAGGAACCGCCCTGTAGAGAATTCCCTCTTTGGCTAAAAGAACCAGGCCGGAGGCTGGAAGCCTTCTGCTGTGTGCCCGCGTGAGCACCCGGCAAGGGAGGCCCAAACCGCTTTCCGTTTGAGACGCAGGCCCCGGCAAAAGGCAGCACAAGACTCCCCGCTCGTTTCAGGAAGGGAGCACTACGGTCCCGCTTTTGCATGGAAGTCTAACCGCAAGCTTTCTAACTCGAAGCAGCAAGACTGCAGAGACACCGTGCTTTAGCTACCGTCGGCCTCTGTGTGGGAGGAAGCAGTTGAGGGGGTCCTGTGGGTGAGGGCCCCGGGCCGGGCCCCATTCCGTAACACCGGGGGAGAGACAGGCCGGACAGCAGGGAGCTCTCAACTCACATCATGCCTCGGGGGCTGGTACCGTTACCTCGGGGGGGGTGCGTGCAGGCTGAAGGACAGCCACCCCACTCGAAGGGAAAACTCGGTAGAGAATGCGTGCCCCAGCTAAAACAGCCGCTCCCGAGGGTGGAGGCATTTTGTTGTGTGCGTGCCTGAGAGCACTGCAAGGGAGTCCCAAACCTAACTCCAAGGGAGCCGCCTGCTGCTGCACAAGGCAGCCCTCGACTCCCCCACTTGTTTCATGAAGCTAGCACCGAGGCCCCGCTTTCGCATGGAAGCCTGATCGCCTGCGCTATACCTGCAAGAAACAACATTGTCCGGAAACCTTGCTTTCGCTACCATCCAGCGCTCTGAGGGGGAGGGAGCAGTTTCCCGTCTACCGTGGGTGAGCGCCTGGGGAACGGGCTCCTTCCATGCCGCCACCTAGGGAGAAGCAGCCCTGGCCAGGAAGGCACCTCTCGACTCAGCTGTTGTCACCTGGAGCTAACACTACTGCTCTGCATGTGCACAGGAATGCTAAGTGCTCCACAGTGCTTTGGCAGGTTGAAGCTGCTAAAGAAGCCCCGCTTCAGCTCCTCCCCCTCGCCACAAGGTGGCGGCCATTTTCCCCTCTGCTGGAGTGCAAGCCTGGGGAGGGAGTCCCAGCTGGGTTCCGGGGGAGAAATCAACATGGGCAGAGGGCACCCTGTCGCCTCAATTCTTGTTTCGGGAAACTCGATCGGCGCTCCCGTGTGTGCGTGGAGTCCTAAGTGCCATCCAGCCAACGCCGAGGAACGAACCTGGAGAGAACGCGGGCCTCAGCACAGACGGCCCTTCCTGAGCCGGGACGTCACCTATGGGGTGCTTTTGTGAAAGCATGAGAAATGGAACCTAAACGTGACTCGGAGTGAGAAGCAGGCCTGTCAGGAAGGCTGCTGTCGACTCACGCCTTGTTTTAGGAGCTGAGCCCTGCTGCACCCTGTGTGCCTGGATGCCTAGTTCCCAGGCTGCTAAGAGCAAGAGTGAATGCTATAGAAGGCCTGCGCTCTAGTTGACAGGGCCGTTCCTGAAGCCAGAGGCATTTTACAATGCTCCTGTTGGAGAGACTGGGGACAGGGTCCCCTGCGTGAAATGGAGCGAGAAACGGGCCGGTGCGGAAGGCAGCTCTCCACTCACCTCTCCTTTCTGAGGCTACTCCCCTTGCCCCGGGCGCGCCCGCAGGCCTCAAGCCAACCCCCTAACTCAAAGGAACCACCCTGCAGAGAATTCCCGCTTCGGCTAAAAGAGCCAGGCCGGAGGCTGGAAGCGTTCTGCTGTGTGCCCGCGTGAGCACCCGGCAAGGGAGGCCCAAACCGCTTTCCGTGTGAGACGCAGGCCCCGGCAGAAGGCAGCACACGACTCCCCGCTCGTTTCAGGAAGGGAGCACTGCGGTTCCGCTTTTGCATGGAAGTCTAACCGCAAGCGTTCTAACTCGAAGCAGCAACACTGCAGAGACACCGTGCGTTAGCTACCGTCGACCTCTGCGTGGGAGGAAGCAGTTGAGGGGGTCCTGTGGGTGAGGGGGCCCGGGGCCGGGCTCCATTCCGTAAGGCCCGGGGTGGGGGGGTGGGGGAGAGACAGGCCGGACAGCAGGGAGCTCTCAACTCACACCAGGTCTCCGGGGCTGGTACCGTTGCCCCGGGGGGTGCGTGCAGGCTCAAGTACAGCCACCCCACTCGAAGGGAAAACTCGGTGGAAGACGCGTGCCCCAGCTAAAACAGCCGCTCCCGAGGGTGGAGGCATTTTGTTGTGTGCGTGCCTGAGAGCACTGCAAGGGAGTCCCAAACCTAATTCCGAGGGAGCCGCCGGCTGCTGCACAAGGCAGGACTCGACTCCCCCACTTGTTTCATGAAGCTAGCACCGAGGCCACGCTTTCGCATGGAAGCCTGATCGCCTGCGCTCTACCTCCAAGAAACAACAGTGTAGGGAAACCGTGCTTTCGCTACCATCCACCGCTCTTAGTGGGAGGGAGCAGTTTCCCGGCTACCGTGGGTGAGCGCCAGGGCAAAGGGCTCCTTCCATGCCGCCACCGAGGGAGAAGCAGCCCGGGCCAGGAAGGCACCTCTCGACTCAGCTGTTGTCACCTGGAGCTAACACTACTGCACCGCGTGTGCACTGGAATGCTAAGTGCTCCACACTGGTTTGGCAGGGAGAAGCCGCTAAAGAAGCCCCGCTTCAGCTCCTCCTCCTCGCCACAGGGTGGCGGCCATTTTCCCCTCTGCTGGAGTGCAAGCCTGGGGAGGGAGTCCCAGCTGGGTTGCGGGGGAGAAATCAGCGTGGGCAGAGGGCACCCTGTCGCCTCAACTCTTGTTTCGCGAAACTCGATCGGCGCTCCCGTGTGTGCGTGCAGTCCTAAGTGCCATCCAGCCAACGCCGAGGAACAGACCTGTAGAGAACGCGGGCTTCAGCAAAGATGGCCCTTCCTGATCCGGACCGTCACCTCTGGTGTGCTTTTGTGAAAGCATGAGAAATGGAACCTAAACGTGACTCGGAGTGAGAAGCAGGCCTGTCAGGAAGGCTGCTGTCGACTCACGCCTTGCTTTAGGAGCTGAGCCCTGCTGCAGCCTGTGAGCCTGGATGCCTAGTTCCCAGGCTGCTAAGAGCAAGAATCAATGCTATAGAAAGACTGCGTGTGGCTATCGGGGCCGTTCCTGAAGCCAGAGGCATTTTACAGTGCTCGTGTTGGAGAGATGGGGGACAGGGTCCCCTGCGTGAAATGGAGCGAGAAACGGGCCGGTGCGGAAGGCAGCTCTCCACTCACCTCTCCTTTCTGAGGCTACTCCCCTTGCCCGGGCGTGCCCGCAGGCCTCAAGCCAACCCCCTAACTCAAAGGAAACACCCTGTAGAGAATTCCTGCTCCGGCTAAAAGAGCCATGCCCATGCCGGAGGCTGGAAGGGTTCTGCTGTGTGCCCGCGGGAGCGCCCGGCAAGGGAGGCCCAAACCGCTTTCCGTGTGAGACGCAGGCCCCCGCAGAAGGCAGCAAACGACTCCCCGCTTTTTGCAGGAAGCGAGCACTGCGGCCCCGCTTTTGCATGGAAGTCTAACCACAAGCGTCCTAACTCGAAGCAGCAACACTGCAGAGACACCCTGCTTTACCTACCGTCGGCCTCTGTGTGGGAGGAAGCAGTTGAGGGGGTCCTGTGGGTGAGGGCCCGGGGCCGGGACCCATTCCGTAAGACCGGGGAAGAGACAGGCCGGACAGCAGGGAGCTCTCAACTCACATCATGCTTCGGGGGCTGGTACCGTTGCCCCGGGGGGGTGCGTGCAGGCTGAAGGACAGCCACCCGACTCGAAGGGAAAACTCGGTAGAGAATGCGTGCCCCAGCTAAAACAGACGCTCCCGAGGGTGGAGGCATTTTGTTGTGTGCGTGCCTGAGAGCACTGCAAGGGAGTCCCAAACCTAACTCCGAGGGAGCAGCCGGCTGCTGCACAAGGCAGCCCTCGACTCCCCTACTTGTTTCATGAAGCTAGCACCGAGGCCCCGCTTTCGCATGGAAGCCTGATCGCCTGCGCTCTACCTCCAAGAAACAACAGTGTCCGGAAACCGAGCTTTCCCTACCATCCACCGCTCTGAGGGGGAGGGAGCAGTTTCCTGGCTACCGTGGGTGAGCGCCTGGGGAACGGGCTCCTTCCGTGCCCGCCACCGAGGGAGAAGCAGCCAGGGCCAGGAAGGCACCTCTCGACTCAGCTGTTGTCACCTGGAGCTAACACTACTGCTCCGCGTGTGCACAGGAATGCTAAGTGCTCCACAGTGGTTTGGCAGGTTGAAGCTGCTTAAGAAGCCCAGCTTCAGCTCCTCCGCCTCGCCACAGGGTGGCGGCCATTTTCCCCTCTGCTGGAGTGCAAGCCTGGGGAGGGAGTCCCAGCTGGGTTCCGGGGGAGAAATCAGCATGGGCAGAGGGCACCCTGTCGCCTCAACTCTTGTTTCGGGAAACACGATCGGCGCTCCCGTGTGTGCGTGAATTCGTAAGTGCCATCCAGCCAACGCCGAGGAACAATCCTGGAGAGAACGAGGGCCTCAGCACAGACGGCCCTTCCTGAGCCGGGACGTCACCTATGGGGTGCTTTTGTGAAAGCAGGAGAAATGGAACCTAAACGTGACTCGGAGTGAGAAGCAGGCCTGTCAGGAAGGCTGCTGTCGACTCACGCCTTGTTTTAGGAGCTGAGCCCTGCTGCACCCTGTGTGCCTGAATGCCTAGTTCCCAGGCTGCTAAGAGCAAGAGTGAATGCTATAGAAGGACTGCGCTCTAGTTGACAGGGCTGTTCCTGAAGCCAGAGGCATTTTACAGTGCTCGTGTTGGAGAGACGGGGGACAGGGTCCCCTGCGTGAAATGGAGCGAGAAACGGGCCGGTGCGGAAGGCAGCTCTCCACTCACCTCTCCTTTCTGATGCTACTCCCCTTGCCCCGGGCGCGCCCGCAGGCCTCAATCCAACCCCCTATCTCAAAGGAACCACCCTGTAGAGAATTCCCGCTTCCGCTAAAAGAGCCAGGCCGGAGGCTGGAAGCGTTCTGCTGTGTGCCCCCGTGAGCGCCCGGCAAGGGAGGCCAAACCGCTTTCCGTGTGAGACGCAGGCCCCGGCAGAAGGCAGCACACGACTCCCCGCTCGTTTCAGGAAGGGAGCACTGCGGTTCCGCTTTTGCATGGAAGTCTAACCGCAAGCGTTCTAACTGGAAGCAGCAACACTGCAGAGACACCGTGCGTTAGCTACCGTCGACCTCTGTGTGGGAGGAAGCAGTTGAGGGGGTCCTGTGGGTGAGGGGGCCCGGGGCCGGGCTCCATTCCGTAAGGCCCGGGGTGGGCGGGTGGGGGAGAGACAGGCCGGACAGCAGGGAGCTCTCAACTCACACCAGGTCTCCGGGGCTGATACCGTTGCCCCGGGGGGTGCGTGCAGGCTGAAGAATAGCCACCCCACTCGAAGGGAAAACTCGGTAGAGGACGCGTGCCCCAGCTAAAACAGCCGCTCCCGAGGGTGGAGGCATTTTGTTGTGTGCGTGCGTGAGAGCACTGCAAGGGAGTCCCAAACCTAATTCCGAGGGAGCCGCCGGCTGCTGCACAAGGCAGCCCTCGACTCCCCCACTTGTTTCATGAAGCTAGCACCGAGGCCCCTCTTTCGCATGGAAGCCTGATCGCCTGCGCTGTACCTGCAAGAAACAACATTGTACGGAAACCTTGCTTTCGCTACCATCCACCGCTCTGAGGGGGAGGGAGCAGTTTCCCGGCTACCGTGGGTGAGCGCCTGGGGAACGGGCTCCTTCCGTGCCGCCACCGAGGGAGAAGCAGCCCGGGCCAGGAAGGCACCTCTCGACTCAGCTGTTGTCACCTGGAGCTAACACTACAGCTCCACGTGTGCACTGGAATGCTAAGTGCTCCACACTGGTTTCGCAGGGAGAAGCCGCTAAAGAAGCCCCGCTTCAGCTCCTCCGCCTCGCCACAGGGTGGCGGCCATTTTCCCCTCTGCTGGAGGGCAAGCCTGGGGAGGGAGTCGCAGCTGGGTTCCGGGGGAGAAATCAGCATGGGCAGAGGGCACCCTATCGCCTCCACTCTTGTTTCGGGAAACTCGATCGGCGCTCCCGTGTGTGCGTGCAGTCCTAAGTGCCATCCAGCCAACGCCGAGGAACAAACCTGTAGAGAACGCGGGCCTCAGCAAGAAGGCCCTTCCTGAGCCGGACCGTCACCTCTGGTGTGCTTTTGTGAAAGCATGAGAAATGGAACCTAAACGTGACTCGGAGAGAGAAGCAGGCCTGTCAGGAAGGCTGCTGTCGACTCACGCCTTGCTTTAGGAGCTGAGCCCTGCTGCACCCTGTGTGCCTGGATGCCTAGTTCCCAGGCTGCTAAGAGCAAGAATCAATGCTATAGAATGACTGCGCTGTGGCTATCGGGGCCGTTCCTGAAGCCAGAGGCATTTTACAGTGTTCCTGTTGGAGAGACGGGGGACAGGGTCCCCTGCGTGAAATGGAGCGAGAAACGGGCCGGTGCGGAAGGCAGCTCTCCACTCACCTGTCCTTTCTGAGGCTACTCCCCTTGCTCGGGGCGTGGCCGCAGGCCTCAAGCCAACCCCCTAACTCAAAGGAACCACCCTGTAGAGAATTCCCGCTCCGGATAAAAGAGCCATGCCCATGCCGGAGGCTGGATGCGTTCTGCTGTGTGCACGCAGGAGCGCCCGGCAAGAGAGGCCCAAACCGCTTTCCGTGTGAGACGCAGGCCCCCGCAGAAGGCAGCACACGACTCCCCGCTTGTTGCAGGATGCGAGCACTGCGGCCCCGCTTTTGCATGGAAGTCTAACCGCAAGCGTTCTAACTCGAAGCAGCAACACTGAAGAGACACCGTGCTTTAGCTACCTTCGGCCTCTGTGTGGGATGAAGCAGTTGAGGGGGTCCTGTGGGTGATGGCCCGGGGCCGGGCCCCATTCCGTAAGACCGGGGGAGAGACAGGCCGGACAGCAGGGAGCTCTCAACTCACATCATGCTTCGGGGGCTGGTACCGTTACCCCGGGGGGGTGCGTGCAGGCTGAAGGACAGCCACCCCACTCGAAGGGAAAACTCGGTAGAGAATGCGTGCCCCAGCTAAAACAGCCGCTCCCGAGGGTGGAGGCATTTTGTTGTGTGCGTGCGTGAGAGCACTGCCAGGGAGTCCCAAACCTAATTCCGAGGGAGCCGCCAGCTGCTGCACAAGGCAGCCCTCGCCTCCCCCACTTGTTTCATGAAGCTAGCACCGAGGCCCCGCTTTCGCATGGAAGCCTGATCGCCTGCGTTGTACCTGCAAGAAACAACATTGTTCGGAAACCTTGCTTTCGTTACCCTCCAGCGCTCTGAGGGGGAGGGAGCAGTTTCCCGGCTACCGTGGGTGAGCGCCTGGGGAACGGGCTCCTTCTGTGCCGCCACCGCCACCGAGGGAGAAGCAGCCCTGGCCAGGAAGGCACCTCTCGACTCAGCTGTTGTCACCTGGAGCTAACACTACTGCTCCGGTGTGCACTGGAATGCTAAGTGCTCCACACTGGTTTGGCAGGGAGAAGCCGCTAAAGAAGCCCTGCTTCAGCTCCTCCACCTCGCCACAGGGTGGCGGCCATTTTCCCCTCTGTTGGAGTGCAAGCCTGGGGAGGGAGTCCCAGCTGGGTTCCGGGGGAGAAATCAGCATGGGCAGAGGGCACCCTGTCGCCTCAACTCTTGTTTTGGGAAACTCGATCGGCGCTCCCGTGTGTGCGTGGAGTCCTAAGTGCCATCCAGCCAACGCCGAGGAACAGACCTGTAGAGAACGCGGGCCTCAGCACAGACGGCCTTTCCTGAGCCGGGACGTCACCTATGGGGTGCTTTTGTGAAAGCATGAGAAATGGAACCTAAACGTGACTGGGAGAGAGAAGCAGGCCTGTCAGGAAGGCTGCTGTCGACTCACGCCTTGCTTTAGGAGCTGAGCCCTGCTGCACCCTGTGTGCCTGGATGCCTAGTTCCCAGGCTGCTAAGAGCAAGAGTGAATGCTATAGAAGGGCTGCGCTCTAGTTGACAGGGCCGTTCCTGAAGCCAAAGGCATTTTACAGTGCTCGTGTTGGAGAGACGGGGGACAGGGTCCCCTGCGTGAAATGGAGCGAGGAACGGGCCGGTGCGGAAGGCAGCTCTCCACTCACCTGTCCTTTCTGAGGCTACTCCCCTTGCCCGGGGCGTGCCCGCAGGCCTCAAGCCAACCCCCTAACTCAAAGGAACCACCCTGTAGAGAATTCCCGCTCCGTCTAAAAGAGCCATGCCCATGCCGGAGGCTGGAAGCGTTCTGCTGTGTGCCCGCGGGAGCACCCGGCAAGGGAGGCCCAAACCGCTTTCCGTGTGAGACGCAGGCCCCCGCAGAAGGCAGCACACGACTCCCCGCTTGTTGCAGGGTGCGAGCACTGCGGCCCCGCTTTTGCATGGAAATCTAACCGCAAGCGTTCTAACTCGAAGCAGCAACACTGCAGAGACACTGTGCTTTAGCTACCGTCGGCCTCTGTGTGGGAGGAAGCAGTTGAGGGGGTCCTGTGGGTGAGGGCCCGGGGCCGGGCCCCATTCCGTAAGACCGGGGGAGAGACAGGCCGGACAGCAGGGAGCTCTCAACTCACATCATGCTTCGGGGGCTGGTACCGTTACCCCGGGGGGGTGCGTGCAGGCTGAAGGACAGCCACCCGACTCGAACGGAAAACTCGGGAGAGAATGCGTGCCCCCGCTAAAACAGCCGCTCCCGAGGGTGGAGGCATTTTGTTGTGTGCGTGCCTGAGAGCACTGCAAGGGAGTCCCAAACCTAACTCCGAGGGAGCCATCGGCTGCTGCCCAAGGCAGCCCTCGACTCCCCCACTTGTTTCATGAAGCTAGCACCGAGGCCCCGCTTTCGCATGGAAGCCTGATCGCCTGCGCTCTACCTCCAAGAAACAACAGTGTACGGAAATCGTGCTTTCGCTACCATCCACCGCTCTGAGTGGGAGGGAGCAGTTTCCCGGCTACCGTGGGTGAGCGCCTGGGGAACGGGCTCCTTCCGTGCCGCCACCGAGGGAGAAGCAGCCCGGGCCAGGAAGGCACCTCTCGACTCAGCTGTTGTCACCTGGAGCTAACACTACTGCTCCGCGTGTGCACTGGAATGCTAAGTGCTCCACACTGGTTTCGCAGGGAGAAGCCGCTAAAGAAGCCCCGCTTCAGCTCCTCCGCCTCGCCACAGGGTGGCGGCCATTTTCCCCTCTGCTGGAGTGCAAGCCTGGGGAGGGAGTCCCAGCTGGGTTCCGGGGGAGAAATCAGCATGGGCAGAGGGCACCCCGTCGCCTCAACTCTTGTTTCAGGAAACTCGATCGGCGCTCCCATGTGTGCGTGGAGTCCTAAGTGCCATCCAGCTAACGCCGAGGAACAGACCTGTAGAGAACGCGGGCCTCAGCACAGACGGCCCTTCCTGAGCCGGGACGTCACCTATGGGGTGCTTTTGTGAAAGCATGAGAAATGGAACCTAAACGTGACTCGGAGAGAGAAGCAGGCCTCTCAGGAAGGCTGCTGTCGACTCACGCCTTGCTTTAGGAGCTGAGCCCTGCTGCACCCTGTGTGCCTGGATGCCTAGTTCCCAGGCTGCTAAGAGCAAGAGTGAATGCTATAGAAGGGCTGCGCTCTAGTTGATAGGGCCGTTCCTGAAGCCAGAGGCATTTTACAGTTCTCGTGTTGGAGAGACTGGGGACAGGGTCCCCTGCGTGAAATGGAGCGAGAAAGGGGCCGGTGCGGAAGGCAGCTCTCCACTCACCTCTCCTTTCTGAGGCTACTCCCCTTGCCCCGGGCGAGCCCGCAGGCCTCAAGCCAACCCCCTAACTCAAAGGAACCACCCTGTAGAGAATTCCCGCTTTGGCTAAAAGAACCAGGCCGGAGGCTCTAAGCGTTCTGCTGTGTGCCCGCGTGAGCGCCCGGCAAGGGAGGCCCAAACCGCTTTCCGTGTGAGACGCAGGCCCCGGCAGAAGGCAGCACACGACTCCCCGCTCGTTTCAGGAAGGGAGCACTGCGGTCCCGCTTTTGCATAGAAGTCTAACCGCAAGCGTTCTAACGAGAAGCAGCAACACTGCAGAGACACCGTGCTTTAGCCACCATCGACCTCTGTGTGGGAGGAAGCAGTTGAGGGGGTCCTGTGGGTTAGGGGGCGCGGGGCCGGGCTCCATTGCGTAAGGCCCGGGGTGGGGGGGTGGGGGGTTGGGGAGGAGACAGGCCGGACAGCAGGGAGCTCTCAACTCACACCAGGCCTCCGGGGCTGGTACCGTTGCCCCGGGGGGTGCGTGCAGGCTCAAGTACAGCCACCCCACTCGAAGGGAAAACTCGGTAGAAGACGCGTGCCCCAGCTAAAACAGCCGCTCCCGAGGGTGGAGGCATTTTGTTGTGTGCGTGCCTGAGAGCACTGCAAGGGAGTCCCAAACCGAATTCCGAGGGAGCCGCCGGCTGCTGCAAAGGCAGGCCTCGACTCCCCCACTTGTTTCATGAAGCTAGCACCGAGGCCGCGCTTTCGCATGGTAGCCTGATCGCCTGCGCTCTACCTCCAAGAAACAACAGTGTACGGAAACCGAGCTTTCGCTACCATCCACCGCTCTGAGGGGGAGGGAGCAGTTTCCCAGCTACCGTGGGTGAGCACCTGGGGAACGGGCTCCTTCTGTGCCGCCACCAAGGGAGAAGCAGCCCGGGCCAGGAAGGCACCTCTCGACTCAGCTGTTGTCACCTGGAGCTAACACTACTGCTCTGCGTGTGCACTGGAATGCTAAGTGCTCCACACTGGTTTGGCAGGGAAAAATCGCTAAAGAAGTCCCGCTTCAGCTCCTCCGCCTCGCCACAGGGTGGCGGCCATTTTCCCCTCTTCTGGAAGTCAAGCCTGGGGAGGGAGTCCCAGCTGGATTCCGGGGGAGAAATCAGCATGGGCAGAGGGCACCCTGTCGCCTCAACTCTTGTTTCGGGAAACTCGATCGGCGCTCCCGTGTGTGCGTGCAGTCCTAAGTGCCATCCAGCCAACGCCGAGGAACAAACCTGTAGAGAACGCGGGCTTCAGCAAAGATGGCCCTTCCTGAGCCGGACCGTCACCTCTGGTGTGCTTTTGTGAAAGCATGAGAAATGGAACCTAAACGTGACTCGGAGAGAGAAGCAGGCCTGTCAGGAAGGCTGCTGTCGACTCACGCCTTGCTTTAGGAGCTGAGCCCTGCTGCACCCTGTGAGCCTGGATGCCTAGTTCCCAGGCTGCTAAGAGCAAGAGTGAATGCTATAGAAGGACTGCGCTCTAGTTGACAGGGCCGTTCCTGAAGCCAGAGGCATTTTACAGTGCTCGTGTTGGAGAGACGGGGGACAGCGTCCCCTGCGTGAAATGGAGCGAGGAACGGGCCGGTGCGGAAGGCAGCTCTCCACTCACCTGTCCTTTCTGAGGCTACTCCCCTTTCCCGGGGCGTGCCCGCAGGCCTCAAGCCAACCCCCTAACTCAAAGGAACCACCCTGTAGAGAATTCCCGCTCCGGCTAAAAGAGCCATGCCCATGCCGGAGGCTGGAAGCGTTCTGCTGTGTGCACGCAGGAGCGCCCGGCAAGGGAGGCCCAAACCGCTTTCCGTGTGAGACGCAGGCCCCCGCAGAAGGCAGCACACGACTCCCCGCTTGTTGCAGGATGCGAGCACTGCGGCCCCGCTTTTGCATGGAAGTCTAACCGCAAGCGTTCTAACTCGAAGCAGCAACACTGAAGAGACACCGTGCTTTAGCTACCGTCGGCCTCTGTGTGGGAGGAAGCAGTTGAGGGGGTCCTGTGGGTGATGGCCCGGGGCCGGGCCCCATTCCGTAAGACCGGGGGAGAGACAGGCCGGACAGCAGGGAGCTCTCAACTCACATCATGCTTCGGGGGCTGGTACCGTTACCCCGGGGGGGTGCGTGCAGGCTGAAGGACAGCCACCCCACTCGAAGGGAAAACTCCGTAGAGAATGCGTGCCCCAGCTAAAACAGCCGCTCCCGAGGGTGGAGGCATTTTGTTGTGTGCGTGCGTGAGAGCACTGCAAGGGAGTCCCAAACCTAATTCCGAGGGAGCCGCCGGCTGCTGCACAAGGCAGCCCTCGACTCCCCCACTTGTTTCATGAAGCTAGCACCGAGGCCCCGCTTTCGCATGGAAGCCTGATCGCCTGCGCTGTACCTGCAAGAAACAACATTGTACGGAAACCTTGCTTTCGCTACCATCCAGCGCTCTGAGGGGGAGGGAGCAGTTTCCCGGCTACCGTGGGTGAGCGCCTGGGGAACGGGCTCCTTCTGTGCCGCCACCGCCACCGAGGGAGAAGCAGCCCGGGCCAGGAAGGCACCTCTCGACTCAGCTGTTGTCACCTGGAGCTAACACTACTGCTCCGGTGTGCACTGGAATGCTAAGTGCTCCACACTGGTTTGGCAGGGAGAAGCCGCTAAAGAAGCCCTGCTTCAGCTCCTCCGCCTCGCCACAGGGTGGCGGCCATTTTCCCCTCTGTTGGAGTGCAAGCCTGGGGAGGGAGTCCCAGCTGGGTTCCGGGGGAGAAATCAGCATGGGCAGAGGGCACCCTGTAGCCTCAACTCTTGTTTTGGGAAACTCGATCGGCGCTCCCGTGTGTGCGTGGAGTCCTAAGTGCCATCCAGCCAACGCCGAGGAACAGACCTGCAGAGAACGCGGGCCTCAGCACAGACGGCCTTTCCTGAGCCGGGACGTCACCTATGGGGTGCTTTTGTGAAAGCATGAGAAATGGAACCTAAACGTGACTGGGAGAGAGAAGCAGGCCTGTCAGGAAGGCTGCTGTCGACTCACGCCTTGCTTTAGGAGCTGAGCCCTGCTGCACCCTGTGTGCCTGGATGCCTAGTTCCCAGGCTGCTAAGAGCAAGAGTGAATGCTATAGAAGGGCTGCGCTCTAGTTGACAGGGCCGTTCCTGAAGCCAGAGGCATTTTACAGTGCTCGTGTTGGAGAGACTGGGGACAGGGTCCCCTGCGTGAAATGGAGCGAGAAAGGGGCCGGTGCGGAAGGCAGCTCTCCACTCACCTCTCCTTTCTGAGGCTACTCCCCTTGCCCCGGGCGCGCCCGCCGGCCTCAAGCCAACCCCCTAACTCAAAGGAACCGCCCTGTAGAGAATTCCCGCTTTGGCTAAAAGAACCAGGCCGGAGGCTGGAAGCCTTCTGCTGTGTGCCCGCGTGATCCCGGCAAGGGAGGCCCAAACCGCTTTCCGTGTGAGACGCAGGCCCCGGCAGAAGGCAGCACACGACTCCCCGCTCGTTTCAGGAAGGGAGCACTGCGGTCCCGCTTTTGCATAGAAGTCTAACCTCAAGCGTTCTAACTCGAAGCAGCAACACTGCAGAGACACCGTGCTTTAGCTACGGTCCACCTCTGTGTGGGAGGAAGCACTTGAGGGGTTCCTGTGAGTGAGGGGGCCCGGGGCCGGGCTCCATTCCGTAAGGTCCGGGGTGGGGGGGTGGGGGGGGTGGGGGGGAGACAGGCAGGACAGCAGGAATCTCTCAACTCACACCAGGCCTCCGGGGCTGGTACCGTGGCCCCGGGGGGTGCGTGCAGGCACAAGTACAGCCACCCCACTCGAAGGGAAAACTCGGTAGAAGACGCGTGCGCCAGCTAAAACAGCCGCTCCCGAGGGTGGAGGCATTTTGTTGTGTGCGTGCCTGAGAGCACTGCAAGGGAGTCCCAAACCTAATTCCGAGGGAGCCGCCGGCTGCTGCACAAGGCAGGACTCGACTCCCCCACTTGTTTCATGAAGCTAGCACCGAGGCCACGCTTTCGCATGGAAGCCTGATCGCCTGCGCTCTACCTCCAAGAAACAACAGTGTACGGAAACCGAGCTTTCCCTACCATCCACCGCTCTGAGGGGGAGGGAGCATTTTCCCGGCTACCGTGGGTGAGCGCCTGGGGAACGGGCTCCTTCCGTGCCGCCACCGAGGGAGAAGCAGCCCGGGCCAGGAAGGCACCTCTCGACTCAGCTGTTGTCACCTGGAGCTAACACTACTGTTCCGCGTGTGCACTGGAATGCTAAGTGCTCCACACTGGTTTGGCAGGGAGAAGCCGCTAAAGAAGCCCCCCGCTTCAGCTCCTCCGCCTCGCCACAGGGTGGCGGCCATTTTCCCCTCTGCTGGAGTGCAAGCCTGGGGAGGGAGTCCCAGCTGGGTTCCGGGGGAGAAATCAGCATGGGCAGAGGGCACCCTGTCGCCTCAACTCTTGTTTCGGGAAACTCGATCGGCGCTCCCGTGTGTGCGTGCAGTCCTAAGTGCCATCCAGCCAACGCCGAGGAACAAACCTGTAGAGAACGCGAGCCTCAGCAAAGATGGCCCTTCCTGAGCCGGACCGTCACCTCTGGTGTGCTTTTGTGAAAGCGTGAGAAATGGAACCTAAACGTGACTCGGAGTGTGAAGCAGGCCTGTCAGGAAGGCTGCTGTCGACTCACGCCTTGTTTTAGGAGCTGAGCCCTGCTGCACCCTGTGTGCCTGGATGCCTAGTTCCCAGGCTGCTAAGAGCAAGAATCAATGCTATAGAAAGACTGCGCTGTGGCTATCGGGGCCGTTCCTGAAGCCAGAGGCATTTTACAGTGCTCGTGTTGGAGAGACGGGGGACAGGGTCCCCTGCGTGAAATGGAGCGAGAAACGGGCCGGTGCGGAACGCAGCTCTCCACTCACCTCTCCTTTCTGAGGCTACTCCCCTTGCCCGGGGCGTGCCCGCAGGCCTCAAGACAACCCCCTAACTCAAAGGAACCACCCTGTAGAGAATTCCCGCTCCGGCTAAAAGAGCCATGCCCATGCCGGAGGCTGGAAGCGTTCTGCTGTGTGCACGCAGGAGCGCCCGGCAAGGGAGGCCCAAACCGCTTTCCGTGTGAGACGCAGGCCCCCGCAGAAGGCAGCACACGACTCCCCGCTCCTTGCAGGAAGCGAGCACTGCGGCCCCGCTTTTGCATGGAAGTCTAACCGCAAGCGTTCTAACTCGAAGCAGCAACACTGCAGAGACACCGTGCTTTGGCTACCGTCGGACTCTGTGTGGGAGGAAGCAGTTGAGGGGGTCCTGTGGGTGAGGGCCCGGGGCCGGGACCCATTCCGTAAGACCGGGGGAGAGACAGGCCGGACAGCAGGGAGCTCTCAACTCACATCATGCTTCGGGGGCTGGTACCGTTGCCCCGGGGGGGTGCGTGCAGGCTGAAGGACAGCCACCCGACTCGAAGGGAAAACTCGGTAGAGAATGCGTGCCCCAGCTAAAACAGACGCTCCCGAGGGTGGAGGCATTTTGTTGTGTGCGTGCCTGAGAGCACTGCAAGGGAGTCCCAAACCTAACTCCGAGGGAGCCGCCGGCTGCTGCACAAGGCAGCCCTCGACTCCCCCACTTGTTTCATGAAGCTAGCACCGAGGCCCCGCTTTCGCATGGAAGCCTGATCGCCTGCGCTCTACCTCCAAGAAACAACAGTGTCCGGAAACCGAGCTTTCCCTACCATCCACCGCTCTGAGGGGGAGGGAGCTGTTTCCCGGCTACCGTGGGTGAGCGCCTGGGGAACGGGCTCCTTCTGTGCCGCCACCGCCACCGAGGGAGAAGCAGCCCGGGCCAGGAAGGCACCTCTCGACTCAGCTGTTGTCACCTGGAGCTAACACTACTGCTCCGCGTGTGCACAGGAATGCTAAGTGCTCCACAGTGGTTTGGCAGGTTGAAGCTGCTAAAGAAGCCCCGCTTCAGCTCCTCCGCCTCGCCACAAGGTGGCGGCCATTTTCCCCTCTGCTGGAGTGCAAGCCTGGGGAGGGAGTCCCAGCTGGGTTCCGGGGGAGAAATCAACATGGGCAGAGGGCACCCTGTCGCCTCAACTCTTGTTTCGGGAGACTCGATCGGCGCTCCCGTGTGTGCGTGGAGTCCTAAGTGCCATCCAGCCAACGCCGAGGAACAAACCTGGAGAGAACGCGGGCCTCAGCACAGACGGCCCTTCCTGAGCCGGGACGTCACCTATGGGGTGCTTTTGTGAAAGCATGAGAAATGGAACGTAAACGTGACTCGGAGTGAGAAGCAGGCCTGTCAGGAAGGCTGCTGTCGACTCACGCCTTGCTTTAGGAGCTGAGCCCTGCTGCACCCTGTGTGCCTGGATGCCTAGTTCCCAGGCTGCTAAGAGCAAGAGTGAATGCTATAGAAGGGCTGCGCTCTAGTTGACAGGGCCGTTCCTGAAGCCAGAGGCATTTTACAGTTCTCGTGTTGGAGAGACTGGGGACAGGGTCCCCTGCGTGAAATGGAGCGAGAAAGGGGCCGGTGCGGAAGGCAGCTCTCCACTCACCTCTCCTTTCTGAGGCTACTCCCCTTGCCCCGGGCGCGCCCGCAGGCCTCAAGCCAACCCCCTAACTCAAAGGAACCACCCTGTAGAGAATTCCCGCTCCGGCTAAAAGAGCCATGCCCATGCCGGAGGCTGGAAGCGTTCTGCTGTGTGCACGCGTGAGCGCCCGGCATGGGAGGCCCAAACCGCTTTCCGTGTGAGACGCAGGCCCCGGCAGAAGGCAGCACACGCTCCCCGCTCGTTTCAGGAAGGGAGCACTGTGGTCCCGCTTTTGCATAGCAGTCTAACCGCAAGCGTTCTAACTCGAAGCAGCAACACTGCAGAGACACCGTGCTTTAGCCACCATCGACCTCTGTGTGGGAGGAAGCAGTTGAGGGGGTCCTGTGGGTTAGGGGGCCCGGGGCCGGGCTCCATTCCGTAAGGCCCGGGGTGGGGGGGTGGGGGGGGTGGGGGGGAGACAGGCCGCACAGCAGGGAGCTCTCAACTCACACCAGGCCTCCGGGGCTGGTACCGTTGCCCCGGGGGGTGCGTGCAGGCTCAAGTACAGCCACCCCACTCGAAGGGAAAACTCGGTAGAAGACGCGTGCCCCAGCTAAAACAGCCGCTCCCGAGGGTGGAGGCATTTTGTTGTGTGAGTGCCTGAGAGCACTGCAAGGGAGTCCCAAACCTAATTCCGAGGGAGCCGCCGGCTGCTGCACAAGGCAGCCCTCGACTCCCCCACTTGTTTCATGAAGCTAGCACCGAGGCCCGGCTTTCGCATGGAAGCCTGATCGCCTGCGCTGTACCTGCAAGAAACAACATTGTACTGAAACCTTGCTTTCGCTACCATCCACCGCTCTGAGGGGGAGGGAGCAGTTTCCCGGCTACCGTGGGTGAGCGCCTGGAGAATGGGCTCCTTCTGTGCCGCCACCGCCACCGAGGGAGAAGCAGCCCGGGCCAGGAAGGCACCTCTCGACTCAGCTGTTGTCACCTGGAGCTAACACTACTGCTCCGCGTGTGCACTGGAATGCTAAGTGCTCCACACTGGTTTCGCAGGGAGAAGCCGCTAAAGAAGCCCTGCTTCAGCTCCTCCGCCTCGCCACAGGGTGGCGGCCATTTTCCCCTCTGCTGGAGTGCAAGCCTGGGGAGGGAGTCCCAGCTGGGTTCCGGGGGAGAAATCAGCATGGGCAGAGGGCACCCTGTCGCCTCAACTCTTGTTTCGCGAAACTCGATCGGCGCTCCCGTGTGTGCGTGCAGTCCTAAGTGCCATCCAGCCAACGCCGAGGAACAAACCTGTAGAGAACGCGGGCCTCAGCAAGAAGGCCCTTCCTGAGCCGGACCGTCACCTCTGGTGTGCTTTTGTGAAAGCATGAGAAAAGGAACCTAAACGTGACTCGAAGAGAGAAGCAGGCCTGTCAGGAAGGCTGCTGTCGACTCACGCCTTGCTTTAGGAGCTGAGCCCTGCTGCAGCCTGTGAGCCTGGATGCCTAGTTCCCAGGCTGCTAAGAGCAAGAATCAATGCTATAGAAAGACTGCGCTGTGGCTATCGGGGCCGTTCCTGAAGCCAGAGGCATTTTACAGTGCTCGTGTTGGAGAGACGGGGGACAGGGTCCCCTGCGTGAAATGGAGCGAGAAACGGGCCGGTGCGGAAGGCAGCTCTCCACTCACCTCTCCTTTCTGAGGCTACTCCCCTTGCCCGGGCGTGCCCGCAGGCCTCAAGCCAACCCCCTAACTCAAAGGAAACACCCTGTAGAGAATTCCTGCTCCGGCTAAAAGAGCCATGCCCATGCCGGAGGCTGGAAGGGTTCTGCTGTGTGCCCGCGGGAGCGCCCGGCAAGGGAGGCCCAAACCGCTTTCCGTGTGAGACGCAGGCCCCCGCAGAAGGCAGCAAACGACTCCCCGCTTTTTGCAGGAAGCGAGCACTGCGGCCCCGCTTTTGCATGGAAGTCTAACCACAAGCGTCCTAACTCGAAGCAGCAACACTGCAGAGACACCCTGCTTTACCTACCGTCGGCCTCTGTGTGGGAGGAAGCAGTTGAGGGGGTCCTGTGGGTGAGGGCCCGGGGCCGGGACCCATTCCGTAAGACCGGGGAAGAGACAGGCCGGACAGCAGGGAGCTCTCAACTCACATCATGCTTCGGGGGCTGGTACCGTTGCCCCGGGGGGGTGCGTGCAGGCTGAAGGACAGCCACCCGACTCGAAGGGAAAACTCGGTAGAGAATGCGTGCCCCAGCTAAAACAGACGCTCCCGAGGGTGGAGGCATTTTGTTGTGTGCGTGCCTGAGAGCACTGCAAGGGAGTCCCAAACCTAACTCCGAGGGAGCAGCCGGCTGCTGCACAAGGCAGCCCTCGACTCCCCTACTTGTTTCATGAAGCTAGCACCGAGGCCCCGCTTTCGCATGGAAGCCTGATCGCCTGCGCTCTACCTCCAAGAAACAACAGTGTCCGGAAACCGAGCTTTCCCTACCATCCACCGCTCTGAGGGGGAGGGAGCAGTTTCCTGGCTACCGTGGGTGAGCGCCTGGGGAACGGGCTCCTTCCGTGCCCGCCACCGAGGGAGAAGCAGCCAGGGCCAGGAAGGCACCTCTCGACTCAGCTGTTGTCACCTGGAGCTAACACTACTGCTCCGCGTGTGCACAGGAATGCTAAGTGCTCCACAGTGGTTTGGCAGGTTGAAGCTGCTTAAGAAGCCCAGCTTCAGCTCCTCCGCCTCGCCACAGGGTGGCGGCCATTTTCCCCTCTGCTGGAGTGCAAGCCTGGGGAGGGAGTCCCAGCTGGGTTCCGGGGGAGAAATCAGCATGGGCAGAGGGCACCCTGTCGCCTCAACTCTTGTTTCGGGAAACACGATCGGCGCTCCCGTGTGTGCGTGAATTCGTAAGTGCCATCCAGCCAACGCCAAGGAACAAACCTGGAGAGAACGAGGGCCTCAGCACAGACGGCCCTTCCTGAGCCGGGACGTCACCTATGGGGTGCTTTTGTGAAAGCAGGAGAAATGGAACCTAAACGTGACTCGGAGTGAGAAGCAGGCCTGTCAGGAAGGCTGCTGTCGACTCACGCCTTGTTTTAGGAGCTGAGCCCTGCTGCACCCTGTGTGCCTGAATGCCTAGTTCCCAGGCTGCTAAGAGCAAGAGTGAATGCTATAGAAGGACTGCGCTCTAGTTGACAGGGCTGTTCCTGAAGCCAGAGGCATTTTACAGTGCTCGTGTTGGAGAGACGGGGGACAGGGTCCCCTGCGTGAAATGGAGCGAGAAACGGGCCGGTGCGGAAGGCAGCTCTCCACTCACCTCTCCTTTCTGATGCTACTCCCCTTGCCCCGGGCGCGCCCGCAGGCCTCAATCCAACCCCCTATCTCAAAGGAACCACCCTGTAGAGAATTCCCGCTTCCGCTAAAAGAGCCAGGCCGGAGGCTGGAAGCGTTCTGCTGTGTGCCCCCGTGAGCGCCCGGCAAGGGAGGCCAAACCGCTTTCCGTGTGAGACGCAGGCCCCGGCAGAAGGCAGCACACGACTCCCCGCTCGTTTCAGGAAGGGAGCACTGCGGTTCCGCTTTTGCATGGAAGTCTAACCGCAAGCGTTCTAACTGGAAGCAGCAACACTGCAGAGACACCGTGCGTTAGCTACCGTCGACCTCTGTGTGGGAGGAAGCAGTTGAGGGGGTCCTGTGGGTGAGGGGGCCCGGGGCCGGGCTCCATTCCGTAAGGCCCGGGGTGGGCGGGTGGGGGAGAGACAGGCCGGACAGCAGGGAGCTCTCAACTCACACCAGGTCTCCAGGGCTGATACCGTTGCCCCGGGGGGTGCGTGCAGGCTGAAGAATAGCCACCCCACTCGAAGGGAAAACTCGGTAGAGGACGCGTGCCCCAGCTAAAACAGCCGCTCCCGAGGGTGGAGGCATTTTGTTGTGTGCGTGCGTGAGAGCACTGCAAGGGAGTCCCAAACCTAATTCCGAGGGAGCCGCCGGCTGCTGCACAAGGCAGCCCTCGACTCCCCCACTTGTTTCATGAAGCTAGCACCGAGGCCCCTCTTTCGCATGGAAGCCTGATCGCCTGCGCTGTACCTGCAAGAAACAACATTGTACGGAAACCTTGCTTTCGCTACCATCCACCGCTCTGAGGGGGAGGGAGCAGTTTCCCGGCTACCGTGGGTGAGCGCCTGGGGAACGGGCTCCTTCCGTGCCGCCACCGAGGGAGAAGCAGCCCGGGCCAGGAAGGCACCTCTCGACTCAGCTGTTGTCACCTGGAGCTAACACTACAGCTCCACGTGTGCACTGGAATGCTAAGTGCTCCACACTGGTTTCGCAGGGAGAAGCCGCTAAAGAAGCCCCGCTTCAGCTCCTCCGCCTCGCCACAGGGTGGCGGCCATTTTCCCCTCTGCTGGAGGGCAAGCCTGGGGAGGGAGTCGCAGCTGGGTTCCGGGGGAGAAATCAGCATGGGCAGAGGGCACCCTATCGCCTCCACTCTTGTTTCGGGAAACTCGATCGGCGCTCCCGTGTGTGCGTGCAGTCCTAAGTGCCATCCAGCCAACGCCGAGGAACAAACCTGTAGAGAACGCGGGCCTCAGCAAGAAGGCCCTTCCTGAGCCGGACCGTCACCTCTGGTGTGCTTTTGTGAAAGCATGAGAAATGGAACCTAAACGTGACTCGGAGAGAGAAGCAGGCCTGTCAGGAAGGCTGCTGTCGACTCACGCCTTGCTTTAGGAGCTGAGCCCTGCTGCACCCTGTGTGCCTGGATGCCTAGTTCCCAGGCTGCTAAGAGCAAGAATCAATGCTATAGAATGACTGCGCTGTGGCTATCGGGGCCGTTCCTGAAGCCAGAGGCATTTTACAGTGTTCCTGTTGGAGAGACGGGGGACAGGGTCCCCTGCGTGAAATGGAGCGAGAAACGGGCCGGTGCGGAAGGCAGCTCTCCACTCACCTGTCCTTTCTGAGGCTACTCCCCTTGCTCGGGGCGTGGCCGCAGGCCTCAAGCCAACCCCCTAACTCAAAGGAACCACCCTGTAGAGAATTCCCGCTCCGGCTAAAAGAGCCATGCCCATGCCTGAGGCTGGATGCGTTCTGCTGTGTGCACGCAGGAGCGCCCGGCAAGAGAGGCCCAAACCGCTTTCCGTGTGAGACGCAGGCCCCCGCAGAAGGCAGCACACGACTCCCCGCTTGTTGCAGGATGCGAGCACTGCGGCCCCGCTTTTGCATGGAAGTCTAACCGCAAGCGTTCTAACTCGAAGCAGCAACACTGAAGAGACACCGTGCTTTAGCTACCTTCGGCCTCTGTGTGGGATGAAGCAGTTGAGGGGGTCCTGTGGGTGATGGCCCGGGGCCGGGCCCCATTCCGTAAGACCGGGGGAGAGACAGGCCGGACAGCAGGGAGCTCTCAACTCACATCATGCTTCGGGGGCTGGTACCGTTACCCCGGGGGGGTGCGTGCAGGCTGAAGGACAGCCACCCCACTCGAAGGGAAAACTCGGTAGAGAATGCGTGCCCCAGCTAAAACAGCCGCTCCCGAGGGTGGAGGCATTTTGTTGTGTGCGTGCGTGAGAGCACTGCCAGGGAGTCCCAAACCTAATTCCGAGGGAGCCGCCGGCTGCTGCACAAGGCAGCCCTCGCCTCCCCCACTTGTTTCATGAAGCTAGCACCGAGGCCCCGCTTTCGCATGGAAGCCTGATCGCCTGCGTTGTACCTGCAAGAAACAACATTGTTCGGAAACCTTGCTTTCGTTACCCTCCAGCGCTCTGAGGGGGAGGGAGCAGTTTCCCGGCTACCGTGGGTGAGCGCCTGGGGAACGGGCTCCTTCTGTGCCGCCACCGCCACCGAGGGAGAAGCAGCCCTGGCCAGGAAGGCACCTCTCGACTCAGCTGTTGTCACCTGGAGCTAACACTACTGCTCCGGTGTGCACTGGAATGCTAAGTGCTCCACACTGGTTTGGCAGGGAGAAGCCGCTAAAGAAGCCCTGCTTCAGCTCCTCCGCCTCGCCACAGGGTGGCGGCCATTTTCCCCTCTGTTGGAGTGCAAGCCTGGGGAGGGAGTCCCAGCTGGGTTCCGGGGGAGAAATCAGCATGGGCAGAGGGCACCCTGTCGCCTCAACTCTTGTTTTGGGAAACTCGATCGGCGCTCCCGTGTGTGCGTGGAGTCCTAAGTGCCATCCAGCCAACGCCGAGGAACAGACCTGTAGAGAACGCGGGCCTCAGCACAGACGGCCTTTCCTGAGCCGGGACGTCACCTATGGGGTGCTTTTGTGAAAGCATGAGAAATGGAACCTAAACGTGACTGGGAGAGAGAAGCAGGCCTGTCAGGAAGGCTGCTGTCGACTCACGCCTTGCTTTAGGAGCTGAGCCCTGCTGCACCCTGTGTGCCTGGATGCCTAGTTCCCAGGCTGCTAAGAGCAAGAGTGAATGCTATAGAAGGGCTGCGCTCTAGTTGACAGGGCCGTTCCTGAAGCCAAAGGCATTTTACAGTGCTCGTGTTGGAGAGACGGGGGACAGGGTCCCCTGCGTGAAATGGAGCGAGGAACGGGCCGGTGCGGAAGGCAGCTCTCCACTCACCTGTCCTTTCTGAGGCTACTCCCCTTGCCCGGGGCGTGCCCGCAGGCCTCAAGCCAACCCCCTAACTCAAAGGAACCACCCTGTAGAGAATTCCCGCTCCGTCTAAAAGAGCCATGCCCATGCCGGAGGCTGGAAGCGTTCTGCTGTGTGCCCGCGGGAGCACCCGGCAAGGGAGGCCCAAACCGCTTTCCGTGTGAGACGCAGGCCCCCGCAGAAGGCAGCACACGACTCCCCGCTTGTTGCAGGGTGCGAGCACTGCGGCCCCGCTTTTGCATGGAAATCTAACCGCAAGCGTTCTAACTCGAAGCAGCAACACTGCAGAGACACTGTGCTTTAGCTACCGTCGGCCTCTGTGTGGGAGGAAGCAGTTGAGGGGGTCCTGTGGGTGAGGGCCCGGGGCCGGGCCCCATTCCGTAAGACCGGGGGAGAGACAGGCCGGACAGCAGGGAGCTCTCAACTCACATCATGCTTCGGGGGCTGGTACCGTTACCCCGGGGGGGTGCGTGCAGGCTGAAGGACAGCCACCCGACTCGAACGGAAAACTCGGGAGAGAATGCGTGCCCCCGCTAAAACAGCCGCTCCCGAGGGTGGAGGCATTTTGTTGTGTGCGTGCCTGAGAGCACTGCAAGGGAGTCCCAAACCTAACTCCGAGGGAGCCATCGGCTGCTGCCCAAGGCAGCCCTCGACTCCCCCACTTGTTTCATGAAGCTAGCACCGAGGCCCCGCTTTCGCATGGAAGCCTGATCGCCTGCGCTCTACCTCCAAGAAACAACAGTGTACGGAAATCGTGCTTTCGCTACCATCCACCGCTCTGAGTGGGAGGGAGCAGTTTCCCGGCTACCGTGGGTGAGCGCCTGGGGAACGGGCTCCTTCCGTGCCGCCACCGAGGGAGAAGCAGCCCGGGCCAGGAAGGCACCTCTCGACTCAGCTGTTGTCACCTGGAGCTAACACTACTGCTCCGCGTGTGCACTGGAATGCTAAGTGCTCCACACTGGTTTCGCAGGGAGAAGCCGCTAAAGAAGCCCCGCTTCAGCTCCTCCGCCTCGCCACAGGGTGGCGGCCATTTTCCCCTCTGCTGGAGTGCAAGCCTGGGGAGGGAGTCCCAGCTGGGTTCCGGGGGAGAAATCAGCATGGGCAGAGGGCACCCCGTCGCCTCAACTCTTGTTTCAGGAAACTCGATCGGCGCTCCCATGTGTGCGTGGAGTCCTAAGTGCCATCCAGCTAACGCCGAGGAACAGACCTGTAGAGAACGCGGGCCTCAGCACAGACGGCCCTTCCTGAGCCGGGACGTCACCTATGGGGTGCTTTTGTGAAAGCATGAGAAATGGAACCTAAACGTGACTCGGAGAGAGAAGCAGGCCTCTCAGGAAGGCTGCTGTCGACTCACGCCTTGCTTTAGGAGCTGAGCCCTGCTGCACCCTGTGTGCCTGGATGCCTAGTTCCCAGGCTGCTAAGAGCAAGAGTGAATGCTATAGAAGGGCTGCGCTCTAGTTGATAGGGCCGTTCCTGAAGCCAGAGGCATTTTACAGTTCTCGTGTTGGAGAGACTGGGGACAGGGTCCCCTGCGTGAAATGGAGCGAGAAAGGGGCCGGTGCGGAAGGCAGCTCTCCACTCACCTCTCCTTTCTGAGGCTACTCCCCTTGCCCCGGGCGAGCCCGCAGGCCTCAAGCCAACCCCCTAACTCAAAGGAACCGCCCTGTAGAGAATTCCCGCTTTGGCTAAAAGAACCAGGCCGGAGGCTCTAAGCGTTCTGCTGTGTGCCCGCGTGAGCGCCCGGCAAGGGAGGCCCAAACCGCTTTCCGTGTGAGACGCAGGCCCCGGCAGAAGGCAGCACACGACTCCCCGCTCGTTTCAGGAAGGGAGCACTGCGGTCCCGCTTTTGCATAGAAGTCTAACCGCAAGCGTTCTAACGAGAAGCAGCAACACTGCAGAGACACCGTGCTTTAGCCACCATCGACCTCTGTGTGGGAGGAAGCAGTTGAGGGGGTCCTGTGGGTTAGGGGGCGCGGGGCCGGGCTCCATTGCGTAAGGCCCGGGGTGGGGGGGTGGGGGGGTGGGGAGGAGACAGGCCGGACAGCAGGGAGCTCTCAACTCACACCAGGCCTCCGGGGCTGGTACCGTTGCCCCGGGGGGTGCGTGCAGGCTCAAGTACAGCCACCCCACTCGAAGGGAAAACTCGGTAGAAGACGCGTGCCCCAGCTAAAACAGCCGCTCCCGAGGGTGGAGGCATTTTGTTGTGTGCGTGCCTGAGAGCACTGCAAGGGAGTCCCAAACCGAATTCCGAGGGAGCCGCCGGCTGCTGCAAAGGCAGGCCTCGACTCCCCCACTTGTTTCATGAAGCTAGCACCGAGGCCGCGCTTTCGCATGGTAGCCTGATCGCCTGCGCTCTACCTCCAAGAAACAACAGTGTACGGAAACCGAGCTTTCGCTACCATCCACCGCTCTGAGGGGGAGGGAGCAGTTTCCCAGCTACCGTGGGTGAGCACCTGGGGAACGGGCTCCTTCTGTGCCGCCACCAAGGGAGAAGCAGCCCGGGCCAGGAAGGCACCTCTCGACTCAGCTGTTGTCACCTGGAGCTAACACTACTGCTCTGCGTGTGCACTGGAATGCTAAGTGCTCCACACTGGTTTGGCAGGGAAAAATCGCTAAAGAAGTCCCGCTTCAGCTCCTCCGCCTCGCCACAGGGTGGCGGCCATTTTCCCCTCTTCTGGAAGTCAAGCCTGGGGAGGGAGTCCCAGCTGGATTCCGGGGGAGAAATCAGCATGGGCAGAGGGCACCCTGTCGCCTCAACTCTTGTTTCGGGAAACTCGATCGGCGCTCCCGTGTGTGCGTGCAGTCCTAAGTGCCATCCAGCCAACGCCGAGGAACAAACCTGTAGAGAACGCGGGCTTCAGCAAAGATGGCCCTTCCTGAGCCGGACCGTCACCTCTGGTGTGCTTTTGTGAAAGCATGAGAAATGGAACCTAAACGTGACTCGGAGAGAGAAGCAGGCCTGTCAGGAAGGCTGCTGTCGACTCACGCCTTGCTTTAGGAGCTGAGCCCTGCTGCACCCTGTGAGCCTGGATGCCTAGTTCCCAGGCTGCTAAGAGCAAGAGTGAATGCTATAGAAGGACTGCGCTCTAGTTGACAGGGCCGTTCCTGAAGCCAGAGGCATTTTACAGTGCTCGTGTTGGAGAGACGGGGGACAGCGTCCCCTGCGTGAAATGGAGCGAGGAACGGGCCGGTGCGGAAGGCAGCTCTCCACTCACCTGTCCTTTCTGAGGCTACTCCCCTTTCCCGGGGCGTGCCCGCAGGCCTCAAGCCAACCCCCTAACTCAAAGGAACCACCCTGTAGAGAATTCCCGCTCCGGCTAAAAGAGCCATGCCCATGCCGGAGGCTGGAAGCGTTCTGCTGTGTGCACGCAGGAGCGCCCGGCAAGGGAGGCCCAAACCGCTTTCCGTGTGAGACGCAGGCCCCCGCAGAAGGCAGCACACGACTCCCCGCTTGTTGCAGGATGCGAGCACTGCGGCCCCGCTTTTGCATGGAAGTCTAACCGCAAGCGTTCTAACTCGAAGCAGCAACACTGAAGAGACACCGTGCTTTAGCTACCGTCGGCCTCTGTGTGGGAGGAAGCAGTTGAGGGGGTCCTGTGGGTGATGGCCCGGGGCCGGGCCCCATTCCGTAAGACCGGGGGAGAGACAGGCCGGACAGCAGGGAGCTCTCAACTCACATCATGCTTCGGGGGCTGGTACCGTTACCCCGAGGGGGTGCGTGCAGGCTGAAGGACAGCCACCCCACTCGAAGGGAAAACTCGGTAGAGAATGCGTGCCCCAGCTAAAACAGCCGCTCCCGAGGGTGGAGGCATTTTGTTGTGTGCGTGCGTGAGAGCACTGCAAGGGAGTCCCAAACCTAATTCCGAGGGAGCCGCCGGCTGCTGCACAAGGCAGCCCTCGACTCCCCCACTTGTTTCATGAAGCTAGCACCGAGGCCCCGCTTTCGCATGGAAGCCTGATCGCCTGCGCTGTACCTGCAAGAAACAACATTGTACGGAAACCTTGCTTTCGCTACCATCCAGCGCTCTGAGGGGGAGGGAGCAGTTTCCCGGCTACCGTGGGTGAGCGCCTGGGGAACGGGCTCCTTCTGTGCCGCCACCGCCACCGAGGCAGAAGCAGCCCGGGCCAGGAAGGCACCTCTCGACTCAGCTGTTGTCACCTGGAGCTAACACTACTGCTCCGGTGTGCACTGGAATGCTAAGTGCTCCACACTGGTTTGGCAGGGAGAAGCCGCTAAAGAAGCCCTGCTTCAGCTCCTCCGCCTCGCCACAGGGTGGCGGCCATTTTCCCCTCTGTTGGAGTGCAAGCCTGGGGAGGGAGTCCCAGCTGGGTTCCGGGGGAGAAATCAGCATGGGCAGAGGGCACCCTGTAGCCTCAACTCTTGTTTTGGGAAACTCGATCGGCGCTCCCGTGTGTGCGTGGAGTCCTAAGTGCCATCCAGCCAACGCCGAGGAACAGACCTGCAGAGAACGCGGGCCTCAGCACAGACGGCCTTTCCTGAGCCGGGACGTCACCTATGGGGTGCTTTTGTGAAAGCATGAGAAATGGAACCTAAACGTGACTGGGAGAGAGAAGCAGGCCTGTCAGGAAGGCTGCTGTCGACTCACGCCTTGCTTTAGGAGCTGAGCCCTGCTGCACCCTGTGTGCCTGGATGCCTAGTTCCCAGGCTGCTAAGAGCAAGAGTGAATGCTATAGAAGGGCTGCGCTCTAGTTGACAGGGCCGTTCCTGAAGCCAGAGGCATTTTACAGTGCTCGTGTTGGAGAGACTGGGGACAGGGTCCCCTGCGTGAAATGGAGCGAGAAAGGGGCCGGTGCGGAAGGCAGCTCTCCACTCACCTCTCCTTTCTGAGGCTACTCCCCTTGCCCCGGGCGCGCCCGCCGGCCTCAAGCCAACCCCCTAACTCAAAGGAACCGCCCTGTAGAGAATTCCCGCTTTGGCTAAAAGAACCAGGCCGGAGGCTGGAAGCCTTCTGCTGTGTGCCCGCGTGAGCCCGGCAAGGGAGGCCCAAACCGCTTTCCGTGTGAGACGCAGGCCCCGGCAGAAGGCAGCACACGACTCCCCGCTCGTTTCAGGAAGGGAGCACTGCGGTCCCGCTTTTGCATAGAAGTCTAACCTCAAGCGTTCTAACTCGAAGCAGCAACACTGCAGAGACACCGTGCTTTAGCTACGGTCCACCTCTGTGTGGGAGGAAGCACTTGAGGGGTTCCTGTGAGTGAGGGGGCCCGGGGCCGGGCTCCATTCCGTAAGGTCCGGGGTGGGGGGGTGTGGGGGTGGGGGGGAGACAGGCAGGACAGCAGGAATCTCTCAACTCACACCAGGCCTCCGGGGCTGGTACCGTGGCCCCGGGGGGTGCGTGCAGGCACAAGTACAGCCACCCCACTCGAAGGGAAAACTCGGTAGAAGACGCGTGCGCCAGCTAAAACAGCCGCTCCCGAGGGTGGAGGCATTTTGTTGTGTGCGTGCCTGAGAGCACTGCAAGGGAGTCCCAAACCTAATTCCGAGGGAGCCGCCGGCTGCTGCACAAGGCAGGACTCGACTCCCCCACTTGTTTCATGAAGCTAGCACCGAGGCCACGCTTTCGCATGGAAGCCTGATCGCCTGCGCTCTACCTCCAAGAAACAACAGTGTACGGAAACCGAGCTTTCGCTACCATCCACCGCTCTGAGGGGGAGGGAGCATTTTCCCGGCTACCGTGGGTGAGCGCCTGGGGAACGGGCTCCTTCCGTGCCGCCACCGAGGGAGAAGCAGCCCGGGCCAGGAAGGCACCTCTCGACTCAGCTGTTGTCACCTGGAGCTAACACTACTCTTCCGCGTGTGCACTGGAATGCTAAGTGCTCCACACTGGTTTGGCAGGGAGAAGCCGCTAAAGAAGCCCCCCGCTTCAGCTCCTCCGCCTCGCCACAGGGTGGCGGCCATTTTCCCCTCTGCTGGAGTGCAAGCCTGGGGAGGGAGTCCCAGCTGGGTTCCGGGGGAGAAATCAGCATGGGCAGAGGGCACCCTGTCGCCTCAACTCTTGTTTCGGGAAACTCGATCGGCGCTCCCGTGTGTGCGTGCAGTCCTAAGTGCCATCCAGCCAACGCCGAGGAACAAACCTGTAGAGAACGCGAGCCTCAGCAAAGATGGCCCTTCCTGAGCCGGACCGTCACCTCTGGTGTGCTTTTGTGAAAGCGTGAGAAATGGAACCTAAACGTGACTCGGAGTGTGAAGCAGGCCTGTCAGGAAGGCTGCTGTCGACTCACGCCTTGTTTTAGGAGCTGAGCCCTGCTGCACCCTGTGTGCCTGGATGCCTAGTTCCCAGGCTGCTAAGAGCAAGAATCAATGCTATAGAAAGACTGCGCTGTGGCTATCGGGGCCGTTCCTGAAGCCAGAGGCATTTTACAGTGCTCGTGTTGGAGAGACGGGGGACAGGGTCCCCTGCGTGAAATGGAGCGAGAAACGGGCCGGTGCGGAACGCAGCTCTCCACTCACCTCTCCTTTCTGAGGCTACTCCCCTTGCCCGGGGCGTGCCCGCAGGCCTCAAGACAACCCCCTAACTCAAAGGAACCACCCTGTAGAGAATTCCCGCTCCGGCTAAAAGAGCCATGCCCATGCCGGAGGCTGGAAGCGTTCTGCTGTGTGCACGCAGGAGCGCCCGGCAAGGGAGGCCCAAACCGCTTTCCGTGTGAGACGCAGGCCCCCGCAGAAGGCAGCACACGACTCCCCGCTCCTTGCAGGAAGCGAGCACTGCGGCCCCGCTTTTGCATGGAAGTCTAACCGCAAGCGTTCTAACTCGAAGCAGCAACACTGCAGAGACACCGTGCTTTGGCTACCGTCGGCCTCTGTGTGGGAGGAAGCAGTTGAGGGGGTCCTGTGGGTGAGGGCCCGGGGCCGGGACCCATTCCGTAAGACCGGGGGAGAGACAGGCCGGACAGCAGGGAGCTCTCAACTCACATCATGCTTCGGGGGCTGGTACCGTTGCCCCGGGGGGGTGCGTGCAGGCTGAAGGACAGCCACCCGACTCGAAGGGAAAACTCGGTAGAGAATGCGTGCCCCAGCTAAAACAGACGCTCCCGAGGGTGGAGGCATTTTGTTGTGTGCGTGCCTGAGAGCACTGCAAGGGAGTCCCAAACCTAACTCCGAGGGAGCCGCCGGCTGCTGCACAAGGCAGCCCTCGACTCCCCCACTTGTTTCATGAAGCTAGCACCGAGGCCCCGCTTTCGCATGGAAGCCTGATCGCCTGCGCTCTACCTCCAAGAAACAACAGTGTCCGGAAACCGAGCTTTCCCTACCATCCACCGCTCTGAGGGGGAGGGAGCTGTTTCCCGGCTACCGTGGGTGAGCGCCTGGGGAACGGGCTCCTTCTGTGCCGCCACCGCCACCGAGGGAGAAGCAGCCAGGGCCAGGAAGGCACCTCTCGACTCAGCTGTTGTCACCTGGAGCTAACACTACTGCTCCGCGTGTGCACAGGAATGCTAAGTGCTCCACAGTGGTTTGGCAGGTTGAAGCTGCTAAAGAAGCCCCGCTTCAGCTCCTCCGCCTCGCCACAAGGTGGCGGCCATTTTCCCCTCTGCTGGAGTGCAAGCCTGGGGAGGGAGTCCCAGCTGGGTTCCGGGGGAGAAATCAACATGGGCAGAGGGCACCCTGTCGCCTCAACTCTTGTTTCGGGAGACTCGATCGGCGCTCCCGTGTGTGCGTGGAGTCCTAAGTGCCATCCAGCCAACGCCGAGGAACAAACCTGGAGAGAACGCGGGCCTCAGCACAGACGGCCCTTCCTGAGCCGGGACGTCACCTATGGGGTGCTTTTGTGAAAGCATGAGAAATGGAACGTAAACGTGACTCGGAGTGAGAAGCAGGCCTGTCAGGAAGGCTGCTGTCGACTCACGCCTTGCTTTAGGAGCTGAGCCCTGCTGCACCCTGTGTGCCTGGATGCCTAGTTCCCAGGCTGCTAAGAGCAAGAGTGAATGCTATAGAAGGGCTGCGCTCTAGTTGACAGGGCCGTTCCTGAAGCCAGAGGCATTTTACAGTTCTCGTGTTGGAGAGACTGGGGACAGGGTCCCCTGCGTGAAATGGAGCGAGAAAGGGGCCGGTGCGGAAGGCAGCTCTCCACTCACCTCTCCTTTCTGAGGCTACTCCCCTTGCCCCGGGCGCGCCCGCAGGCCTCAAGCCAACCCCCTAACTCAAAGGAACCACCCTGTAGAGAATTCCCGCTCCGGCTAAAAGAGCCATGCCCATGCCGGAGGCTGGAAGCGTTCTGCTGTGTGCACGCGTGAGCGCCCGGCATGGGAGGCCCAAACCGCTTTCCGTGTGAGACGCAGGCCCCGGCAGAAGGCAGCACACGCTCCCCGCTCGTTTCAGGAAGGGAGCACTGTGGTCCCGCTTTTGCATAGCAGTCTAACCGCAAGCGTTCTAACTCGAAGCAGCAACACTGCAGAGACACCGTGCTTTAGCCACCATCGACCTCTGTGTGGGAGGAAGCAGTTGAGGGGGTCCTGTGGGTTAGGGGGCCCGGGGCCGGGCTCCATTCCGTAAGGCCCGGGGTGGGGGGGTGGGGGGGTGGGGGGGAGACAGGCCGCACAGCAGGGAGCTCTCAACTCACACCAGGCCTCCGGGGCTGGTACCGTTGCCCCGGGGGGTGCGTGCAGGCTCAAGTACAGCCACCCCACTCGAAGGGAAAACTCGGTAAAAGACGCGTGCCCCAGCTAAAACAGCCGCTCCCGAGGGTGGAGGCATTTTGTTGTGTGAGTGCCTGAGAGCACTGCAAGGGAGTCCCAAACCTAATTCCGAGGGAGCCGCCGGCTGCTGCACAAGGCAGCCCTCGACTCCCCCACTTGTTTCATGAAGCTAGCACCGAGGCCCGGCTTTCGCATGGAAGCCTGATCGCCTGCGCTGTACCTGCAAGAAACAACATTGTACTGAAACCTTGCTTTCGCTACCATCCACCGCTCTGAGGGGGAGGGAGCAGTTTCCCGGCTACCGTGGGTGAGCGCCTGGAGAATGGGCTCCTTCTGTGCCGCCACCGCCACCGAGGGAGAAGCAGCCCGGGCCAGGAAGGCACCTCTCGACTCAGCTGTTGTCACCTGGAGCTAACACTACTGCTCCGCGTGTGCACTGGAATGCTAAGTGCTCCACACTGGTTTCGCAGGGAGAAGCCGCTAAAGAAGCCCTGCTTCAGCTCCTCCGCCTCGCCACAGGGTGGCGGCCATTTTCCCCTCTGCTGGAGTGCAAGCCTGGGGAGGGAGTCCCAGCTGGGTTCCGGGGGAGAAATCAGCATGGGCAGAGGGCACCCTGTCGCCTCAACTCTTGTTTCGCGAAACTCGATCGGCGCTCCCGTGTGTGCGTGCAGTCCTAAGTGCCATCCAGCCAACGCCGAGGAACAAACCTGTAGAGAACGCGGGCCTCAGCAAGAAGGCCCTTCCTGAGCCGGACCGTCACCTCTGGTGTGCTTTTGTGAAAGCATGAGAAAAGGAACCTAAACGTGACTCGAAGAGAGAAGCAGGCCTGTCAGGAAGGCTGCTGTCGACTCACGCCTTGCTTTAGGAGCTGAGCCCTGCTGCACCCTGTGTGCCTGGATGCCTAGTTCCCAGGCTGCTAAGAGCAAGAATCAATGCTATAGAATGACTGCGCTGTGGCTATCGGGGCCGTTCCTGAAGCCAGAGGCATTTTACAGTGCTCGTGTTGGAGAGACGGTGGACAGGGTCCCCTGCGTGAAATGGAGCGAGAAACGGGCCGGTGCGGAAGGGAGCTCTCCACTCACCTGTCCTTTCTGAGGCTACTCCCCTTGCCCGGGCCGTGCCCGCAGGCCTCAAGCCAACCCCCTAACTCAAAGGAACCACCCTGTAGAGAATTCCCGCTCCGGCTAAAACAGCCATGCCCATGCCGGAGGCTGAAGCGTTCTGCTGTGTGCACGCGTGAGCGCCCGGCAAGGGAGGCCCGAACCGCTTTCCGTGTGAGACGCAGGCCCCCGCAGAAGGCAGCACACGACTCCCCGCTCGTTGCAGGATGCGAGCTCTGCGGCCCTGCTTTTGCATGGAAGTCTAACCGCAAGCTTTCTAACTCGAAGCAGCAACACTGCAGAGACACCGTGCTTTAGCTACCGTCGGCCTCTGTGTGGGAGGAAGCAGTTGAGGGGGTCCTGTGGGTGAGGGCCCGGGGCCGGGCCCCATTCCGTAAGACCGGGGGAGAGACAGGCCGGACAGCAGGGAGCTCTCAACTCACATCATGCTTCGGGGGCTGGTACCGTTGCCCCGGGGGGGTGCGTGCAGGCTGAAGGACAGCCACCCCACTCGAAGGGAAAACTCGGTAGAGAATGCGTGCCCCAGCTAAAACAGCCGCTCCCGAGGGTGGAGGCATTTTGTTGTGTGCCTGCCTGAGAGCACTGCAAGGGAGTCCCAAACCTAACTCCAAGGGAGCCGCCGGCTGCTGCACAAGGCATCCCTCGACTCCCCCACTTGTTTCATGAAGCTAGCACCGAGGCCCCCCTTTCGCATGGAAGCCTGATCGCCTGAGCTGTACCTGCAAGAAACAACATTGTACGGAAACCTTGCTTTCGCTACCATCCAGCGCTCTGAGGGGGAGGGAGCAGTTTCCCGGCTACCGTGGGTGAGCGCCTGGGGAACGGGCTCCTTCCATGCCGCCACCTAGGGAGAAGCAGCCCGGGCCAGGAAGGCACCTCTCGACTCAGCTGTTGTCACCTGAAGCTAACACTACTGCTCCGCGTGTGCACAGGAATACTAAGTGCTCCACAGTGGTTTGGCATGTTGAAGCTGCTAAAGAAGCCCAGCTTCAGCTCCTCCGCCTCGCCACAGGGTGGCGGCCATTTTCCCCTCTGCTGGAGTGCAAGCCTGGGGAGGGAGTCCCAGCTGGGTTCCGGGGGAGAAATCAACATGGGCAGAGGGCACCCTGTCGCCTCAACTCTTGTTTCGGGAAACTCGATCGGCGCTCCCGTGTGTGCGTGGAGTCCTAAGTGCCATCCAGCCAACGCCGAGGAACAGACCTGTAGAGAACGCCGGCCTCAGCACAGACGGCCCTTCCTGAGCCGGGACGTCACATATGGGGTGCTTTTGTGAAAGCATGAGAAATGGAACCTAAACGTGACTCGGAGAGAGAAGCAGGCCTGTCAGGAAGGCTGCTGTCGACTCACGCCTTGCTTTAGGAGCTGAGCCCTGCTGCACCCTGTGTGCCTGGATACCTAGTTCCCAGGCTGCTAAGAGCAAGAGTGAATGCTATAGAAGGGCTGCGCTCTAGTTGACAGGGCCGTTCCTGAAGCCAGAGGCATTTTACAGTGCTCGTGTTGGAGAGACTGGGGACAGGGTCCCCTGCGTGAAATGGAGCGAGAAAGGGGCCGGTGCGGAAGGCAGCTCTCCACTCACCTCTCCTTTCTGAGGATACTCCCCTTGCCCCGGGCGCGCCCGCAGGCCTCAAGCCAACCCCCTAACTCAAAGGAACCACCCTGTAGAGAATTCCCGCTTCGGCTAAAAGAGCCAGGCCGGAGGCTGGAAGCGTTCTGCTGTGTGCCCGCGGGAGCGCCCGGCAAGGGAGGCCCAAACCGCTTTCCGTGTGAGACGCAGGCCCCGGCAGAAGGCAGCACACGACTCCCCGCTCGTTTCAGGAAGGGAGCACTGCGGTTCCGCTTTTGCATGGAAGTCTAACCGCAAGCGTTCTAACTCGAAGCAGCAACACTGCAGAGACACCGTGCGTTAGCTACCGTCGACCTCTGCGTGGGAGGAAGCAGTTGAGGGGGTCCTGTGGGTGAGGGGGCCCGGGGCCGGGCTCCATTCCGTAAGGCCCGGGGTGGGGGGGTGGGGGAGAGACAGGCCGGACAGCAGGGAGCTCTCAACTCACACCAGGTCTCCGGGGCTGGTACCGTTGCCCCGGGGGGTGCGTGCAGGCTGAAGGACAGCCACCCCACTCGAAGGGAAAACTCGGTAGAGGACGCGAGCCCCAGCTAAAACAGCCGCTCCCGAGGGTGGAGGCATTTTGTTGTGTGCGTGCGTGAGAGCATGGCAAGGGAGTCCCAAACCTAATTCCGAGGGAGCCGCCGGCTGCTGCACAAGGCAGCCCTCGACTACCCCACTTGTTTCATGAAGCTAGCACCGAGGCCCCGCTTTCGCATGGAAGCCTGATCGCCTGCGCTTTCCCTCAAGAAACAACATTGTACAGAAACCTTTCTTTCGCTACCATCCAGCGCTCAGAGGGGGAGGGAGCAGTTTCCCGGCTACCGTGGGTGAGCGCCTGGGGAACGGGCTCCTTCCGTGCCGCCACCGAGGGAGAAGCAGCCCGGGCCAGGAAGGCACCTCTCGACTCAGCTGTTGTCACCTGGAACTAACACTACTGCTCCGCGTGTGCACAGGAATGCTAAGTGCTCCACACTGGTTTGGCAGGGAGAAGCCCCTAAAGAAGCCCCGCTTCAGCTCCTCCACCTCGCCACAGGGTGGCGGTCATTTTCCCCTCTGCTGGAGGGCAAGCCTGGGGAGGGAGTCCCAGCTGGATTCCGGGGGAGAAATCAGCATGGGCAGAGGGCACCCTGTCGCCTCAAGTCTTGTTTCGGGAAACTCGATCGGCGCTCCCGTGTGTGCGTGCAGTCCTAAGTGCCATCCAGCCAACGCCGAGGAACAAACCTGTAGAGAACGCGGGCCTCAGCAAAGATGGCCCTTCCTGAGCCGGACCGTCACCTCTGGTGTGCTTTTGTGAAAGCATTAGAAATGGAACCTAAACGTGACTCGGAGAGAGAAGCAGGCCTGTCAGGAAGGCTGCTGTCGACTCACGCCTTGCTTTAGGAGCTGAGCCCTGCTGTACCCTGTGTGCCTGGATGCCTAGTTCCCAGGCTGCTAAGAGCAAGAATCAATGCTATAGAAAGACTGCGCTCTGGCTATCGGGGCCGTTCCTGAAGCCAGAGGCATTTTACAGTGCTCGTGTTGGAGAGAAGGGGGACAGGGTCCCCTGCGTGAAATGGAGCGAGGATCGGGCCGGTGCGGAAGGCAGCTCTCCACTCCCCTGTCCTTTCTGAGGCTACTCCCCTTGCCCGGGGCGTGCCCGCAGGCCTCAAGCCAACCCCCTAACTCAAAGGAACCACCCTGTAGAGAATTCCCGCCCCGGCTAAAAGAGCCATGCCCATGCCGGAGGCTGGAAGCGTTCTGCTGTGTGCCCGCGGGAGCACCCGGCAAGGGAGACCCAAACCGCTTTCCGTGTGAGACGCAGGCCCCCGCAAAAGGGAGCACACGACTCCCCGCTTGTTGCAGGGTGCGAGCACTGCGGCCCCGCTTTTGCATGGAAGTCTAACCGCAAGCTTTCTAACTCGAAGAAGCAACACTGCAGAGACACCGTGCTTTACCTACCGTCGGCCTCTGTGAGGGAGGAAGCAGTTGAGGGGGTCCTGTGGGTGAGGGCCCGGGGCCGGGACCCATTCCGTAAGACCGGGGGAGAGACAGGCCGGACAGCAGGGAGCTCTCAACTCACATCATGCTTCGGGGCTGGTACCGTTACTCCGGGGGGGTGCGTGCAGGCTGAAGGACAGCCACCCCACTCGAAGGGAAAACTCGGTAGAGAATGCGTGCCCCAGCTAAAACAGCCGCTCCCGAGGGTGGAGGCATTTTGTTGTGTGCCTGCCTGAGAGCACTGCAAGGGAGTCCCAAACCTAACTCCGAGGGAGCCGCCGGCTGCTGCACAAGGCAGCCCTCGACTCCCCCACTTGTTTCATGAAGCTAGCACCGAGGCCCCGCTTTCGCATGGAAGCCTGATCGCCTGCGCTCTAACTCCAAGAAACAACAGTGTACGGAAACCGAGCTTTCCCTACCATCCAGCGCTCTGAGGGGGAGGGAGCAGTTTCCCGGCTACCGTGGGTGAGCGCCTGGGAAACGGGCTCCTTCCGTGCCGTGCCGCCACCGAGGGAGAAGCGGCCCGGGCCAGGAAGGCACCTCTCAACTCAGCTGTTGTCACCTGGAGGAACACTACTGCTCCGCGTGTGCACAGGAATGCTAAGTGCTCCACACTGGTTTGGCAGGTTGAAGGCCCTAAAGAAGCCCCGCTTCAGCTCCTCAGCCTTGCCACAGGGTGGCGGCCATTTTCCCCTCTGCTGGAGTGCAAGCCTGGGGAGGGAGTCCCAGCTGGGTTCCGGGGGAGAAATCAGCATGGGCAGAGGGCACCCTGTCGCCTCAACTCTTGTTTCGGGAAACACGATCGGCGCTCCCGTGTGTGCGTGAATTCGTAAGTGCCATCCAGCCAACGCCGAGGAACAAACCTGGAGAGAACGAGGGCCTCAGCACAGACGGCCCTTCCTGAGCCGGGACGTCACCTATGGGGTGCTTTTGTGAAAGCAGGAGAAATGGAACCTAAACGTGACTAGGAGTGAGAAGCAGGCCTGTCAGGAAGGCTGCTGTCGACTCACGCCTTGTTTTAGGAGCAGAGCCCTGCTGCACCCTGTGTGCCTGAATGCCTAGTTCCCAGGCTGCTAAGAGCAAGAGTGAATGCTATAGAAGGACTGCGCTCTAGTTGACAGGGCCGTTCCTGAAGCCAGAGGCATTTTACAGTGCTCGTGTTGGAGAGACGGGGGACAGGGTCCCCTGCGTGAAATGGAGCGAGAAACGGGCCGGTGCGGAAGGCAGCTCTCCACTCACCTCTCCTTTCTGAGGCTACTCCCCTTGCCCCGGGCGCGCCCGCAGGCCTCAAGCCAACCCCCTAACTCAAAGGAACCACCCTGTAGAGAATTCCCGCTTCCGCTAAAAGAGCCAGGCCGGAGGCTGGAAGCGTTCTGCTGTGTGCCCGCGTGAGCGCCCGGCAAGGGAGGCCAAACCGCTTTCCGTGTGAGACGCAGGCCCCGGCAGAAGGCAGCACACGACTCCCCGCTCGTTTCAGGAAGGGAGCACTGCGGTTCCGCTTTTGCATGGAAGTCTAACCGCAAGCGTTCTAACTGGAAGCAGCAACACTGCAGAGACACCGTGCGTTAGCTACCGTCGACCTCTGTGTGGGAGGAAGCAGTTGAGGGGGTCCTGTGGGTGAGGGGGCCCGGGGCCGGGCTCCATTCCGTAAGGCCCGGGGTGGGGGGGTGGGGGAGAGACAGGCCGGACAGCAGGGAGCTCTCAACTCACACCAGGTCTCCGGGGCTGATACCGTTGCCCCGGGGGGTGCGTGCAGGCTGAAGAATAGCCACCCCACTCGAAGGGAAAACTCGGTAGAGGACGCGTGCCCCAGCTAAAACAGCCGCTCCCGAGGGTGGAGGCATTTTGTTGTGTGCGTGCGTGAGAGCACTGCAAGGGAGTCCCAAACCTAATTCCGAGGGAGCCGCCGGCTGCTGCACAAGGCAGCCCTCGACTCCCCCACTTGTTTCATGAAGCTAGCACCGAGGCCCCTCTTTCGCATGGAAGCCTGATCGCCTGCGCTGTACCTGCAAGAAACAACATTGTACGGAAACCTTGCTTTCGCTACCATCCACCGCTCTGAGGGGGAGGGAGCAGTTTCCCGGCTACCGTGGGTGAGCGCCTGGGGAACGGGCTCCTTCCGTGCCGCCACCGAGGGAGAAGCAGCCCGGGCCAGGAAGGCACCTCTCGACTCAGCTGTTGTCACCTGGAGCTAACACTACAGCTCCACGTGTGCACTGGAATGCTAAGTGCTCCACACTGGTTTCGCAGGGAGAAGCCGCTAAAGAAGCCCCGCTTCAGCTCCTCCGCCTCGCCACAGGGTGGCGGCCATTTTCCCCTCTGCTGGAGGGCAAGCCTGGGGAGGGAGTCGCAGCTGGGTTCCGGGGGAGAAATCAGCATGGGCAGAGGGCACCCTATCGCCTCCACTCTTGTTTCGGGAAACTCGATCGGCGCTCCCGTGTGTGCGTGCAGTCCTAAGTGCCATCCAGCCAACGCCGAGGAACAAACCTGTAGAGAACGCGGGCCTCAGCAAGAAGGCCCTTCCTGAGCCGGACCGTCACCTCTGGTGTGCTTTTGTGAAAGCATGAGAAATGGAACCTAAACGTGACTCGGAGAGAGAAGCAGGCCTGTCAGGAAGGCTGCTGTCGACTCACGCCTTGCTTTAGGAGCTGAGCCCTGCTGCACCCTGTGTGCCTGGATGCCTAGTTCCCAGGCTGCTAAGAGCAAGAATCAATGCTATAGAATGACTGCGCTGTGGCTATCGGGGCCGTTCCTGAAGCCAGAGGCATTTTACAGTGTTCCTGTTGGAGAGACGGGGGACAGGGTCCCCTGCGTGAAATGGAGCGAGAAACGGGCCGGTGCGGAAGGCAGCTCTCCACTCACCTGTCCTTTCTGAGGCTACTCCCCTTGCTCGGGGCGTGGCCGCAGGCCTCAAACCAACCCCCTAACTCAAAGGAACCACCCTGTAGGGAATTCCCGCTCCGGCTAAAAGAGCCATGCCCATGCCGGAGGCTGGATGCGTTCTGCTGTGTGCACGCAGGAGCGCCCGGCAAGAGAGGCCCAAACCGCTTTCCGTGTGAGACGCAGGCCCCCGCAGAAGGCAGCACACGACTCCCCGCTTGTTGCAGGATGCGAGCACTGCGGCCCCGCTTTTGCATGGAAGTCTAACCGCAAGCGTTCTAACTCGAAGCAGCAACACTGAAGAGACACCGTGCTTTAGCTACCTTCGGCCTCTGTGTGGGAGGAAGCAGTTGAGGGGGTCCTGTGGGTGATGGCCCGGGGCCGGGCCCCATTCCGTAAGACCGGGGGAGAGACAGGCCGGACAGCAGGGAGCTCTCAACTCACATCATGCTTCGGGGGCTGGTACCGTTACCCCGGGGGGGTGCGTGCAGGCTGAAGGACAGCCACCCCACTCGAAGGGAAAACTCGGTAGAGAATGCGTGCCCCAGCTAAAACAGCCGCTCCTGAGGGTGGAGGCATTTTGTTGTGTGCGTGCGTGAGAGCACTGCCAGGGAGTCCCAAACCTAATTCCGAGGGAGCCGCCGGCTGCTGCACAAGGCAGCCCTCGCCTCCCCCACTTGTTTCATGAAGCTAGCACCGAGGCCCCGCTTTCGCATGGAAGCCTGATCGCCTGCGTTGTACCTGCAAGAAACAACATTGTTCGGAAACCTTGCTTTCGTTACCCTCCAGCGCTCTGAGGGGGAGGGAGCAGTTTCCCGGCTACCGTGGGTGAGCGCCTGGGGAACGGGCTCCTTCTGTGCCGCCACCGCCACCGAGGGAGAAGCAGCCCGGGCCAGGAAGGCACCTCTCGACTCAGCTGTTGTCACCTGGAGCTAACACTACTGCTCCGGTGTGCACTGGAATGCTAAGTGCTCCACACTGGTTTGGCAGGGAGAAGCCGCTAAAGAAGCCCTGCTTCAGCTCCTCCGCCTCGCCACAGGGTGGCGGCCATTTTCCCCTCTGTTGGAGTGCAAGCCTGGGGAGGGAGTCCCAGCTGGGTTCCGGGGGAGAAATCAGCATGGGCAGAGGGCACCCTGTCGCCTCAACTCTTGTTTTGGGAAACTCGATCGGCGCTCCCGTGTGTGCGTGGAGTCCTAAGTGCCATCCAGCCAACGCCGAGGAACAGACCTGTAGAGAACGCGGGCCTCAGCACAGACGGCCTTTCCTGAGCCGGGACGTCACCTATGGGGTGCTTTTGTGAAAGCATGAGAAATGGAACCTAAACGTGACTAGGAGAGAGAAGCAGGCCTGTCAGGAAGGCTGCTGTCGACTCACGCCTTGCTTTAGGAGCTGAGCCCTGCTGCACCCTGTGTGCCTGGATGCCTAGTTCCCAGGCTGCTAAGAGCAAGAGTGAATGCTATAGAAGGGCTGCGCTCTAGTTGACAGGGCCGTTCCTGAAGCCAAAGGCATTTTACAGTGCCGTTCCTGAAGCCAAAGGCATTTTACAGTGCTCGTGTTGGAGATACGGGGGACAGGGTCCCCTGCGTGAAATGGAGCGAGGAACGGGCCGGTGCGGAAGGCAGCTCTCCACTCACCTGTCCTTTCTGAGGCTACTCCCCTTGCCCGGGGCGTGCCCGCAGGCCTCAAGCCAACCCCCTAACTCAAAGGAACCACCCTGTAGAGAATTCCCGCTCCGTCTAAAAGAGCCATGCCCATGCCGGAGGCTGGAAGCGTTCTGCTGTGTGCCCGCGGGAGCACCCGGCAAGGGAGGCCCAAACCGCTTTCCGTGTGAGACGCAGGCCCCCGCAGAAGGCAGCACACGACTCCCCGCTTGTTGCAGGGTGCGAGCACTGCGGCCCCGCTTTTGCATGGAAATCTAACCGCAAGCGTTCTAACTCGAAGCAGCAACACTGCAGAGACACTGTGCTTTAGCTACCGTCGGCCTCTGTGTGGGAGGAAGCAGTTGAGGGGGTCCTGTGGGTGAGGGCCCGGGGCCGGGCCCCATTCCGTAAGACCGGGGGAGAGACAGGCCGGACAGCAGGGAGCTCTCAACTCACATCATGCTTCGGGGGCTGGTACCGTTACCCCGGGGGGGTGCGTGCAGGCTGAAGGACAGCCACCCGACTCGAACGGAAAACTCGGGAGAGAATGCGTGCCCCCGCTAAAACAGCCGCTCCCGAGGGTGGAGGCATTTTGTTGTGTGCGTGCCTGAGAGCACTGCAAGGGAGTCCCAAACCTAACTCCGAGGGAGCCATCGGCTGCTGCCCAAGGCAGCCCTCGACTCCCCCACTTGTTTCATGAAGCTAGCACCGAGGCCCCGCTTTCGCATGGAAGCCTGATCGCCTGCGCTCTACCTCCAAGAAACAACAGTGTACGGAAATCGTGCTTTCGCTACCATCCACCGCTCTGAGTGGGAGGGAGCAGTTTCCCGGCTACCGTGGGTGAGCGCCTGGGGAACGGGCTCCTTCCGTGCCGCCACCGAGGGAGAAGCAGCCCGGGCCAGGAAGGCACCTCTCGACTCAGCTGTTGTCACCTGGAGCTAACACTACTGCTCCGCGTGTGCACTGGAATGCTAAGTGCTCCACACTGGTTTCGCAGGGAGAAGCCGCTAAAGAAGCCCCGCTTCAGCTCCTCCGCCTCGCCACAGGGTGGCGGCCATTTTCCCCTCTGCTGGAGTGCAAGCCTGGGGAGGGAGTCCCAGCTGGGTTCCGGGGGAGAAATCAGCATGGGCAGAGGGCACCCCGTCGCCTCAACTCTTGTTTCAGGAAACTCGATCGGCGCTCCCATGTGTGCGTGGAGTCCTAAGTGCCATCCAGCTAACGCCGAGGAACAGACCTGTAGAGAACGCGGGCCTCAGCACAGACGGCCCTTCCTGAGCCGGGACGTCACCTATGGGGTGCTTTTGTGAAAGCATGAGAAATGGAACCTAAACGTGACTCGGAGAGAGAAGCAGGCCTGTCAGGAAGGCTGCTGTCGACTCACGCCTTGCTTTAGGAGCTGAGCCCTGCTGCACCCTGTGTGCCTGGATGCCTAGTTCCCAGGCTGCTAAGAGCAAGAGTGAATGCTATAGAAGGGCTGCGCTCTAGTTGATAGGGCCGTTCCTGAAGCCAGAGGCATTTTACAGTTCTCGTGTTGGAGAGACTGGGGACAGGGTCCCCTGCGTGAAATGGAGCGAGAAAGGGGCCGGTGCGGAAGGCAGCTCTCCACTCACCTCTCCTTTCTGAGGCTACTCCCCTTGCCCCGGGCGCGCCCGCAGGCCTCAAGCCAACCCCCTAACTCAAAGGAACCACCCTGTAGAGAATTCCCGCTTTGGCTAAAAGAACCAGGCCGGAGGCTCTAAGCGTTCTGCTGTGTGCCCGCGTGAGCGCCCGGCAAGGGAGGCCCAAACCGCTTTCCGTGTGAGACGCAGGCCCCGGCAGAAGGCAGCACACGACTCCCCGCTCGTTTCAGGAAGGGAGCACTGCGGTCCCGCTTTTGCATAGAAGTCTAACCGCAAGCGTTCTAACGAGAAGCAGCAACACTGCAGAGACACCGTGCTTTAGCCACCATCGACCTCTGTGTGGGAGGAAGCAGTTGAGGGGGTCCTGTGGGTTAGGGGGCGCGGGGCCGGGCTCCATTGCGTAAGGCCCGGGGTGGGGGGGTGGGGGGGTGGGGAGGAGACAGGCCGGACAGCAGGGAGCTCTCAACTCACACCAGGCCTCCGGGGCTGGTACCGTTGCCCCGGGGGGTGCGTGCAGGCTCAAGTACAGCCACCCCACTCGAAGGGAAAACTCGGTAGAAGACGCGTGCCCCAGCTAAAACAGCCGCTCCCGAGGGTGGAGGCATTTTGTTGTGTGCGTGCCTGAGAGCACTGCAAGGGAGTCCCAAACCGAATTCCGAGGGAGCCGCCGGCTGCTGCAAAGGCAGGCCTCGACTCCCCCACTTGTTTCATGAAGCTAGCACCGAGGCCGCGCTTTCGCATGGTAGCCTGATCGCCTGCGCTCTACCTCCAAGAAACAACAGTGTACGGAAACCAAGCTTTTGCTACCATCCACCGCTCTGAGGGGGAGGGAGCAGTTTCCCAGCTACCGTGGGTGAGCACCTGGGGAACGGGCTCCTTCTGTGCCGCCACCAAGGGAGAAGCAGCCCGGGCCAGGAAGGCACCTCTCGACTCAGCTGTTGTCACCTGGAGCTAACACTACTGCTCCGCGTGTGCACTGGAATGCTAAGTGCTCCACACTGGTTTGGCAGGGAAAAATCGCTAAAGAAGTCCCGCTTCAGCTCCTCCGCCTCGCCACAGGGTGGCGGCCATTTTCCCCTCTTCTGGAAGTCAAGCCTGGGGAGGGAGTCCCAGCTGGATTCCGGGGGAGAAATCAGCATGGGCAGAGGGCACCCTGTCGCCTCAACTCTTGTTTCGGGAAACTCGATCGGCGCTCCCGTGTGTGCGTGCAGTCCTAAGTGCCATCCAGCCAACGCCGAGGAACAAACCTGTAGAGAACGCGGGCTTCAGCAAAGATGGCCCTTCCTGAGCCGGACCGTCACCTCTGGTGTGCTTTTGTGAAAGCATGAGAAATGGAACCTAAACGTGACTCGGAGAGAGAAGCAGGCCTGTCAGGAAGGCTGCTGTCGACTCACGCCTTGCTTTAGGAGCTGAGCCCTGCTGCACCCTGTGAGCCTGGATGCCTAGTTCCCAGGCTGCTAAGAGCAAGAGTGAATGCTATAGAAGGACTGCGCTCTAGTTGACAGGGCCGTTCCTGAAGCCAGAGGCATTTTACAGTGCTCGTGTTGGAGAGACGGGGGACAGCGTCCCCTGCGTGAAATGGAGCGAGGAACGGGCCGGTGCGGAAGGCAGCTCTCCACTCACCTGTCCTTTCTGAGGCTACTCCCCTTTCCCGGGGCGTGCCCGCAGGCCTCAAGCCAACCCCCTAACTCAAAGGAACCACCCTGTAGAGAATTCCCGCTCCGGCTAAAAGAGCCATGCCCATGCCGGAGGCTGGAAGCGTTCTGCTGTGTGCACGCAGGAGCGCCCGGCAAGGGAGGCCCAAACCGCTTTCCGTGTGAGACGCAGGCCCCCGCAGAAGGCAGCACACGACTCCCCGCTTGTTGCAGGATGCGAGCACTCTGGCCCCGCTTTTGCATGGAAGTCTAACCGCAAGCGTTCTAACTCGAAGCAGCAACACTGAAGAGACACCGTGCTTTAGCTACCGTCGGCCTCTGTGTGGGAGGAAGCAGTTGAGGGGGTCCTGTGGGTGATGGCCCGGGGCCGGGCCCCATTCCGTAAGACCGGGGGAGAGACAGGCCGGACAGCAGGGAGCTCTCAACTCACATCATGCTTCGGGGGCTGGTACCGTTACCCCGGGGGGGTGCGTGCAGGCTGAAGGACAGCCACCCCACTCGAAGGGAAAACTCGGTAGAGAATGCGTGCCCCAGCTAAAACAGCCGCTCCCGAGGGTGGAGGCATTTTGTTGTGTGCGTGCGTGAGAGCACTGCAAGGGAGTCCCAAACCTAATTCCGAGGGAGCCGCCGGCTGCTGCACAAGGCAGCCCTCGACTCCCCCACTTGTTTCATGAAGCTAGCACCGAGGCCCCGCTTTCGCATGGAAGCCTGATCGCCTGCGCTGTACCTGCAAGAAACAACATTGTACGGAAACCTTGCTTTCGCTACCATCCAGCGCTCTGAGGGGGAGGGAGCAGTTTCCCGGCTACCGTGGGTGAGCGCCTGGGGAACGGGCTCCTTCTGTGCCGCCACCGCCACCGAGGGAGAAGCAGCCCGGGCCAGGAAGGCACCTCTCGACTCAGCTGTTGTCACCTGGAGCTAACACTACTGCTCCGGTGTGCACTGGAATGCTAAGTGCTCCACACTGGTTTGGCAGGGAGAAGCCGCTAAAGAAGCCCTGCTTCAGCTCCTCCGCCTCGCCACAGGGTGGCGGCCATTTTCCCCTCTGTTGGAGTGCAAGCCTGGGGAGGGAGTCCCAGCTGGGTTCCGGGGGAGAAATCAGCATGGGCAGAGGGCACCCTGTAGCCTCAACTCTTGTTTTGGGAAACTCGATCGGCGCTCCCGTGTGTGCGTGGAGTCCTAAGTGCCATCCAGCCAACGCCGAGGAACAGACCTGCAGAGAACGCGGGCCTCAGCACAGACGGCCTTTCCTGAGCCGGGACGTCACCTATGGGGTGCTTTTGTGAAAGCATGAGAAATGGAACCTAAACGTGACTGGGAGAGAGAAGCAGGCCTGTCAGGAAGGCTGCTGTCGACTCACGCCTTGCTTTAGGAGCTGAGCCCTGCTGCACCCTGTGTGCCTGGATGCCTAGTTCCCAGGCTGCTAAGAGCAAGAGTGAATGCTATAGAAGGGCTGCGCTCTAGTTGACAGGGCCGTTCCTGAAGCCAGAGGCATTTTACAGTGCTCGTGTTGGAGAGACTGGGGACAGGGTCCCCTGCGTGAAATGGAGCGAGAAAGGGGCCGGTGCGGAAGGCAGCTCTCCACTCACCTCTCCTTTCTGAGGCTACTCCCCTTGCCCCGGGCGCGCCCGCCGGCCTCAAGCCAACCCCCTAACTCAAAGGAACCGCCCTGTAGAGAATTCCCGCTTTGGCTAAAAGAACCAGGCCGGAGGCTGGAAGCCTTCTGCTGTGTGCCCGCGTGAGCCCGGCAAGGGAGGCCCAAACCGCTTTCCGTGTGAGACGCAGGCCCCGGCAGAAGGCAGCACACGACTCCCCGCTCGTTTCAGGAAGGGAGCACTGCGGTCCCGCTTTTGCATAGAAGTCTAACCTCAAGCGTTCTAACTCGAAGCAGCAACACTGCAGAGACACCGTGCTTTAGCTACGGTCCACCTCTGTGTGGGAGGAAGCACTTGAGGGGTTCCTGTGAGTGAGGGGGCCCGGGGCCGGGCTCCATTCCGTAAGGTCCGGGGTGGGGGGGTGGGGGGGTGGGGGGGAGACAGGCAGGACAGCAGGAATCTCTCAACTCACACCAGGCCTCCGGGGCTGGTACCGTGGCCCCGGGGGGTGCGTGCAGGCACAAGTACAGCCACCCCACTCGAAGGGAAAACTCGGTAGAAGACGCGTGCGCCAGCTAAAACAGCCGCTCCCGAGGGTGGAGGCATTTTGTTGTGTGCGTGCCTGAGAGCACTGCAAGGGAGTCCCAAACCTAATTCCGAGGGAGCCGCCGGCTGCTGCACAAGGCAGGACTCGACTCCCCCACTTGTTTCATGAAGCTAGCACCGAGGCCACGCTTTCGCATGGAAGCCTGATCGCCTGCGCTCTACCTCCAAGAAACAACAGTGTACGGAAACCGAGCTTTCGCTACCATCCACCGCTCTGAGGGGGAGGGAGCATTTTCCCGGCTACCGTGGGTGAGCGCCTGGGGAACGGGCTCCTTCCGTGCCGCCACCGAGGGAGAAGCAGCCCGGGCCAGGAAGGCACCTCTCGACTCAGCTGTTGTCACCTGGAGCTAACACTACTGTTCCGCGTGTGCACTGGAATGCTAAGTGCTCCACACTGGTTTGGCAGGGAGAAGCCGCTAAAGAAGCCCCCCGCTTCAGCTCCTCCGCCTCGCCACAGGGTGGCGGCCATTTTCCCCTCTGCTGGAGTGCAAGCCTGGGGAGGGAGTCCCAGCTGGGTTCCGGGGGAGAAATCAGCATGGGCAGAGGGCACCCTGTCGCCTCAACTCTTGTTTCGGGAAACTCGATCGGCGCTCCCGTGTGTGCGTGCAGTCCTAAGTGCCATCCAGCCAACGCCGAGGAACAAACCTGTAGAGAACGCGAGCCTCAGCAAAGATGGCCCTTCCTGAGCCGGACCGTCACCTCTGGTGTGCTTTTGTGAAAGCGTGAGAAATGGAACCTAAACGTGACTCGGAGTGTGAAGCAGGCCTGTCAGGAAGGCTGCTGTCGACTCACGCCTTGTTTTAGGAGCTGAGCCCTGCTGCACCCTGTGTGCCTGGATGCCTAGTTCCCAGGCTGCTAAGAGCAAGAATCAATGCTATAGAAAGACTGCGCTGTGGCTATCGGGGCCGTTCCTGAAGCCAGAGGCATTTTACAGTGCTCGTGTTGGAGAGACGGGGGACAGGGTCCCCTGCGTGAAATGGAGCGAGAAACGGGCCGGTGCGGAACGCAGCTCTCCACTCACCTCTCCTTTCTGAGGCTACTCCCCTTGCCCGGGGCGTGCCCGCAGGCCTCAAGACAACCCCCTAACTCAAAGGAACCACCCTGTAGAGAATTCCCGCTCCGGCTAAAAGAGCCATGCCCATGCCGGAGGCTGGAAGCGTTCTGCTGTGTGCACGCAGGAGCGCCCGGCAAGGGAGGCCCAAACCGCTTTCCGTGTGAGACGCAGGCCCCCGCAGAAGGCAGCACACGACTCCCCGCTCCTTGCAGGAAGCGAGCACTGCGGCCCCGCTTTTGCATGGAAGTCTAACCGCAAGCGTTCTAACTCGAAGCAGCAACACTGCAGAGACACCGTGCTTTGGCTACCGTCGGACTCTGTGTGGGAGGAAGCAGTTGAGGGGGTCCTGTGGGTGAGGGCCCGGGGCCGGGACCCATTCCGTAAGACCGGGGGAGAGACAGGCCGGACAGCAGGGAGCTCTCAACTCACATCATGCTTCGGGGGCTGGTACCGTTGCCCCGGGGGGGTGCGTGCAGGCTGAAGGACAGCCACCCGACTCGAAGGGAAAACTCGGTAGAGAATGCGTGCCCCAGCTAAAACAGACGCTCCCGAGGGTGGAGGCATTTTGTTGTGTGCGTGCCTGAGAGCACTGCAAGGGAGTCCCAAACCTAACTCCGAGGGAGCCGCCGGCTGCTGCACAAGGCAGCCCTCGACTCCCCCACTTGTTTCATGAAGCTAGCACCGAGGCCCCGCTTTCGCATGGAAGCCTGATCGCCTGCGCTCTACCTCCAAGAAACAACAGTGTCCGGAAACCGAGCTTTCCCTACCATCCACCGCTCTGAGGGGGAGGGAGCTGTTTCCCGGCTACTGTGGGTGAGCGCCTGGGGAACGGGCTCCTTCTGTGCCGCCACCGCCACCGAGGGAGAAGCAGCCCGGGCCAGGAAGGCACCTCTCGACTCAGCTGTTGTCACCTGGAGCTAACACTACTGCTCCGCGTGTGCACAGGAATGCTAAGTGCTCCACAGTGGTTTGGCAGGTTGAAGCTGCTAAAGAAGCCCCGCTTCAGCTCCTCCGCCTCGCCACAAGGTGGCGGCCATTTTCCCCTCTGCTGGAGTGCAAGCCTGGGGAGGGAGTCCCAGCTGGGTTCCGGGGGAGAAATCAACATGGGCAGAGGGCACCCTGTCGCCTCAACTCTTGTTTCGGGAGACTCGATCGGCGCTCCCGTGTGTGCGTGGAGTCCTAAGTGCCATCCAGCCAACGCCGAGGAACAAACCTGGAGAGAACGCGGGCCTCAGCACAGACGGCCCTTCCTGAGCCGGGACGTCACCTATGGGGTGCTTTTGTGAAAGCATGAGAAATGGAACGTAAACGTGACTCGGAGTGAGAAGCAGGCCTGTCAGGAAGGCTGCTGTCGACTCACGCCTTGCTTTAGGAGCTGAGCCCTGCTGCACCCTGTGTGCCTGGATGCCTAGTTCCCAGGCTGCTAAGAGCAAGAGTGAATGCTATAGAAGGGCTGCGCTCTAGTTGACAGGGCCGTTCCTGAAGCCAGAGGCATTTTACAGTTCTCGTGTTGGAGAGACTGGGGACAGGGTCCCCTGCGTGAAATGGAGCGAGAAAGGGGCTGGTGCGGAAGGCAGCTCTCCACTCACCTCTCCTTTCTGAGGCTACTCCCCTTGCCCCGGGCGCGCCCGCAGGCCTCAAGCCAACCCCCTAACTCAAAGGAACCACCCTGTAGAGAATTCCCGCTCCGGCTAAAAGAGCCATGCCCATGCCGGAGGCTGGAAGCGTTCTGCTGTGTGCACGCGTGAGCGCCCGGCATGGGAGGCCCAAACCGCTTTCCGTGTGAGACGCAGGCCCCGGCAGAAGGCAGCACACGCTCCCCGCTCGTTTCAGGAAGGGAGCACTGTGGTCCCGCTTTTGCATAGCAGTCTAACCGCAAGCGTTCTAACTCGAAGCAGCAACACTGCAGAGACACCGTGCTTTAGCCACCATCGACCTCTGTGTGGGAGGAAGCAGTTGAGGGGGTCCTGTGGGTTAGGGGGCCCGGGGCCGGGCTCCATTCCGTAAGGCCCGGGGTGGGGGGGTGGGGGGGGTGGGGGGGAGACAGGCCGCACAGCAGGGAGCTCTCAACTCACACCAGGCCTCCGGGGCTGGTACCGTTGCCCCGGGGGGTGCGTGCAGGCTCAAGTACAGCCACCCCACTCGAAGGGAAAACTCGGTAAAAGACGCGTGCCCCAGCTAAAACAGCCGCTCCCGAGGGTGGAGGCATTTTGTTGTGTGAGTGCCTGAGAGCACTGCAAGGGAGTCCCAAACCTAATTCCGAGGGAGCCGCCGGCTGCTGCACAAGGCAGCCCTCGACTCCCCCACTTGTTTCATGAAGCTAGCACCGAGGCCCGGCTTTCGCATGGAAGCCTGATCGCCTGCGCTGTACCTGCAAGAAACAACATTGTACTGAAACCTTGCTTTCGCTACCATCCACCGCTCTGAGGGGGAGGGAGCAGTTTCCCGGCTACCGTGGGTGAGCGCCTGGAGAATGGGCTCCTTCTGTGCCGCCACCGCCACCGAGGGAGAAGCAGCCCGGGCCAGGAAGGCACCTCTCGACTCAGCTGTTGTCACCTGGAGCTAACACTACTGCTCCGCGTGTGCACTGGAATGCTAAGTGCTCCACACTGGTTTCGCAGGGAGAAGCCGCTAAAGAAGCCCTGCTTCAGCTCCTCCGCCTCGCCACAGGGTGGCGGCCATTTTCCCCTCTGCTGGAGTGCAAGCCTGGGGAGGGAGTCCCAGCTGGGTTCCGGGGGAGAAATCAGCATGGGCAGAGGGCACCCTGTCGCCTCAACTCTTGTTTCGCGAAACTCGATCGGCGCTCCCGTGTGTGCGTGCAGTCCTAAGTGCCATCCAGCCAACGCCGAGGAACAAACCTGTAGAGAACGCGGGCCTCAGCAAGAAGGCCCTTCCTGAGCCGGACCGTCACCTCTGGTGTGCTTTTGTGAAAGCATGAGAAAAGGAACCTAAACGTGACTCGAAGAGAGAAGCAGGCCTGTCAGGAAGGCTGCTGTCGACTCACGCCTTGCTTTAGGAGCTGAGCCCTGCTGCAGCCTGTGAGCCTGGATGCCTAGTTCCCAGGCTGCTAAGAGCAAGAATCAATGCTATAGAAAGACTGCGCTGTGGCTATCGGGGCCGTTCCTGAAGCCAGAGGCATTTTACAGTGCTCGTGTTGGAGAGACGGGGGACAGGGTCCCCTGCGTGAAATGGAGCGAGAAACGGGCCGGTGCGGAAGGCAGCTCTCCACTCACCTCTCCTTTCTGAGGCTACTCCCCTTGCCCGGGCGTGCCCGCAGGCCTCAAGCCAACCCCCTAACTCAAAGGAAACACCCTGTAGAGAATTCCTGCTCCGGCTAAAAGAGCCATGCCCATGCCGGAGGCTGGAAGGGTTCTGCTGTGTGCCCGCGGGAGCGCCCGGCAAGGGAGGCCCAAACCGCTTTCCGTGTGAGACGCAGGCCCCCGCAGAAGGCAGCAAACGACTCCCCGCTTTTTGCAGGAAGCGAGCACTGCGGCCCCGCTTTTGCATGGAAGTCTAACCACAAGCGTCCTAACTCAAAGCAGCAACACTGCAGAGACACCCTGCTTTACCTACCGTCGGCCTCTGTGTGGGAGGAAGCAGTTGAGGGGGTCCTGTGGGTGAGGGCCCGGGGCCGGGACCCATTCCGTAAGACCGGGGAAGAGACAGGCCGGACAGCAGGGAGCTCTCAACTCACATCATGCTTCGGGGGCTGGTACCGTTGCCCCGGGGGGGTGCGTGCAGGCTGAAGGACAGCCACCCGACTCGAAGGGAAAACTCGGTAGAGAATGCGTGCCCCAGCTAAAACAGACGCTCCCGAGGGTGGAGGCATTTTGTTGTGTGCGTGCCTGAGAGCACTGCAAGGGAGTCCCAAACCTAACTCCGAGGGAGCAGCCGGCTGCTGCACAAGGCAGCCCTCGACTCCCCTACTTGTTTCATGAAGCTAGCACCGAGGCCCCGCTTTCGCATGGAAGCCTGATCGCCTGCGCTCTACCTCCAAGAAACAACAGTGTCCGGAAACCGAGCTTTCCCTACCATCCACCGCTCTGAGGGGGAGGGAGCAGTTTCCTGGCTACCGTGGGTGAGCGCCTGGGGAACGGGCTCCTTCCGTGCCCGCCACCGAGGGAGAAGCAGCCAGGGCCAGGAAGGCACCTCTCGACTCAGCTGTTGTCACCTGGAGCTAACACTACTGCTCCGCGTGTGCACAGGAATGCTAAGTGCTCCACAGTGGTTTGGCAGGTTGAAGCTGCTTAAGAAGCCCAGCTTCAGCTCCTCCGCCTCGCCACAGGGTGGCGGCCATTTTCCCCTCTGCTGGAGTGCAAGCCTGGGGAGGGAGTCCCAGCTGGGTTCCGGGGGAGAAATCAGCATGGGCAGAGGGCACCCTGTCGCCTCAACTCTTGTTTCGGGAAACACGATCGGCGCTCCCGTGTGTGCGTGAATTCGTAAGTGCCATCCAGCCAACGCCGAGGAACAAACCTGGAGAGAACGAGGGCCTCAGCACAGACGGCCCTTCCTGAGCCGGGACGTCACCTATGGGGTGCTTTTGTGAAAGCAGGAGAAATGGAACCTAAACGTGACTCGGAGTGAGAAGCAGGCCTGTCAGGAAGGCTGCTGTCGACTCACGCCTTGTTTTAGGAGCTGAGCCCTGCTGCACCCTGTGTGCCTGAATGCCTAGTTCCCAGGCTGCTAAGAGCAAGAGTGAATGCTATAGAAGGACTGCGCTCTAGTTGACAGGGCTGTTCCTGAAGCCAGAGGCATTTTACAGTGCTCGTGTTGGAGAGACGGGGGACAGGGTCCCCTGCGTGAAATGGAGCGAGAAACGGGCCGGTGCGGAAGGCAGCTCTCCACTCACCTCTCCTTTCTGATGCTACTCCCCTTGCCCCGGGCGCGCCCGCAGGCCTCAATCCAACCCCCTATCTCAAAGGAACCACCCTGTAGAGAATTCCCGCTTCCGCTAAAAGAGCCAGGCCGGAGGCTGGAAGCGTTCTGCTGTGTGCCCCCGTGAGCGCCCGGCAAGGGAGGCCAAACCGCTTTCCGTGTGAGACGCAGGCCCCGGCAGAAGGCAGCACACGACTCCCCGCTCGTTTCAGGAAGGGAGCACTGCGGTTCCGCTTTTGCATGGAAGTCTAACCGCAAGCGTTCTAACTGGAAGCAGCAACACTGCAGAGACACCGTGCGTTAGCTACCGTCGACCTCTGTGTGAGAGGAAGCAGTTGAGGGGGTCCTGTGGGTGAGGGGGCCCGGGGCCGGGCTCCATTCCGTAAGGCCCGGGGTGGGCGGGTGGGGGAGAGACAGGCCGGACAGCAGGGAGCTCTCAACTCACACCAGGTCTCCAGGGCTGATACCGTTGCCCCGGGGGGTGCGTGCAGGCTGAAGAATAGCCACCCCACTCGAAGGGAAAACTCGGTAGAGGACGCGTGCCCCAGCTAAAACAGCCGCTCCCGAGGGTGGAGGCATTTTGTTGTGTGCGTGCGTGAGAGCACTGCAAGGGAGTCCCAAACCTAATTCCGAGGGAGCCGCCGGCTGCTGCACAAGGCAGCCCTCGACTCCCCCACTTGTTTCATGAAGCTAGCACCGAGGCCCCTCTTTCGCATGGAAGCCTGATCGCCTGCGCTGTACCTGCAAGAAACAACATTGTACGGAAACCTTGCTTTCGCTACCATCCACCGCTCTGAGGGGGAGGGAGCAGTTTCCCGGCTACCGTGGGTGAGCGCCTGGGGAACGGGCTCCTTCCGTGCCGCCACCGAGGGAGAAGCAGCCCGGGCCAGGAAGGCACCTCTCGACTCAGCTGTTGTCACCTGGAGCTAACACTACAGCTCCACGTGTGCACTGGAATGCTAAGTGCTCCACACTGGTTTCGCAGGGAGAAGCCGCTAAAGAAGCCCCGCTTCAGCTCCTCCGCCTCGCCACAGGGTGGCGGCCATTTTCCCCTCTGCTGGAGGGCAAGCCTGGGGAGGGAGTCGCAGCTGGGTTCCGGGGGAGAAATCAGCATGGGCAGAGGGCACCCTATCGCCTCCACTCTTGTTTCGGGAAACTCGATCGGCGCTCCCGTGTGTGCGTGCAGTCCTAAGTGCCATCCAGCCAACGCCGAGGAACAAACCTGTAGAGAACGCGGGCCTCAGCAAGAAGGCCCTTCCTGAGCCGGACCGTCACCTCTGGTGTGCTTTTGTGAAAGCATGAGAAATGGAACCTAAACGTGACTCGGAGAGAGAAGCAGGCCTGTCAGGAAGGCTGCTGTCGACTCACGCCTTGCTTTAGGAGCTGAGCCCTGCTGCACCCTGTGTGCCTGGATGCCTAGTTCCCAGGCTGCTAAGAGCAAGAATCAATGCTATAGAATGACTGCGCTGTGGCTATCGGGGCCGTTCCTGAAGCCAGAGGCATTTTACAGTGTTCCTGTTGGAGAGACGGGGGACAGGGTCCCCTGCGTGAAATGGAGCGAGAAACGGGCCGGTGCGGAAGGCAGCTCTCCACTCACCTGTCCTTTCTGAGGCTACTCCCCTTGCTCGGGCCGTGGCCGCAGGCCTCAAGCCAACCCCCTAACTCAAAGGAACCACCCTGTAGAGAATTCCCGCTCCGGCTAAAAGAGCCATGCCCATGCCTGAGGCTGGATGCGTTCTGCTGTGTGCACGCAGGAGCGCCCGGCAAGAGAGGCCCAAACCGCTTTCCGTGTGAGACGCAGGCCCCCGCAGAAGGCAGCACACGACTCCCCGCTTGTTGCAGGATGCGAGCACTGCGGCCCCGCTTTTGCATGGAAGTCTAACCGCAAGCGTTCTAACTCGAAGCAGCAACACTGAAGAGACACCGTGCTTTAGCTACCTTCGGCCTCTGTGTGGGATGAAGCAGTTGAGGGGGTCCTGTGGGTGATGGCCCGGGGCCGGGCCCCATTCCGTAAGACCGGGGGAGAGACAGGCCGGACAGCAGGGAGCTCTCAACTCACATCATGCTTCGGGGGCTGGTACCGTTACCCCGGGGGGGTGCGTGCAGGCTGAAGGACAGCCACCCCACTCGAAGGGAAAACTCGGTAGAGAATGCGTGCCCCAGCTAAAACAGCCGCTCCCGAGGGTGGAGGCATTTTGTTGTGTGCGTGCGTGAGAGCACTGCCAGGGAGTCCCAAACCTAATTCCGAGGGAGCCGCCGGCTGCTGCACAAGGCAGCCCTCGCCTCCCCCACTTGTTTCATGAAGCTAGCACCGAGGCCCCGCTTTCGCATGGAAGCCTGATCGCCTGCGTTGTACCTGCAAGAAACAACATTGTTCGGAAACCTTGCTTTCGTTACCCTCCAGCGCTCTGAGGGGGAGGGAGCAGTTTCCCGGCTACCGTGGGTGAGCGCCTGGGGAACGGGCTCCTTCTGTGCCGCCACCGCCACCGAGGGAGAAGCAGCCCTGGCCAGGAAGGCACCTCTCGACTCAGCTGTTGTCACCTGGAGCTAACACTACTGCTCCGGTGTGCACTGGAATGCTAAGTGCTCCACACTGGTTTGGCAGGGAGAAGCCGCTAAAGAAGCCCTGCTTCAGCTCCTCCGCCTCGCCACAGGGTGGCGGCCATTTTCCCCTCTGTTGGAGTGCAAGCCTGGGGAGGGAGTCCCAGCTGGGTTCCGGGGGAGAAATCAGCATGGGCAGAGGGCACCCTGTCGCCTCAACTCTTGTTTTGGGAAACTCGATCGGCGCTCCCGTGTGTGCGTGGAGTCCTAAGTGCCATCCAGCCAACGCCGAGGAACAGACCTGTAGAGAACGCGGGCCTCAGCACAGACGGCCTTTCCTGAGCCGGGACGTCACCTATGGGGTGCTTTTGTGAAAGCATGAGAAATGGAACCTAAACGTGACTGGGAGAGAGAAGCAGGCCTGTCAGGAAGGCTGCTGTCGACTCACGCCTTGCTTTAGGAGCTGAGCCCTGCTGCACCCTGTGTGCCTGGATGCCTAGTTCCCAGGCTGCTAAGAGCAAGAGTGAATGCTATAGAAGGGCTGCGCTCTAGTTGACAGGGCCGTTCCTGAAGCCAAAGGCATTTTACAGTGCTCGTGTTGGAGAGACGGGGGACAGGGTCCCCTGCGTGAAATGGAGCGAGGAACGGGCCGGTGCGGAAGGCAGCTCTCCACTCACCTGTCCTTTCTGAGGCTACTCCCCTTGCCCGGGGCGTGCCCGCAGGCCTCAAGCCAACCCCCTAACTCAAAGGAACCACCCTGTAGAGAATTCCCGCTCCGTCTAAAAGAGCCATGCCCATGCCGGAGGCTGGAAGCGTTCTGCTGTGTGCCCGCGGGAGCACCCGGCAAGGGAGGCCCAAACCGCTTTCCGTGTGAGACGCAGGCCCCCGCAGAAGGCAGCACACGACTCCCCGCTTGTTGCAGGGTGCGAGCACTGCGGCCCCGCTTTTGCATGGAAATCTAACCGCAAGCGTTCTAACTCGAAGCAGCAACACTGCAGAGACACTGTGCTTTAGCTACCGTCGGCCTCTGTGTGGGAGGAAGCAGTTGAGGGGGTCCTGTGGGTGAGGGCCCGGGGCCGGGCCCCATTCCGTAAGACCGGGGGAGAGACAGGCCGGACAGCAGGGAGCTCTCAACTCACATCATGCTTCGGGGGCTGGTACCGTTACCCCGGGGGGGTGCGTGCAGGCTGAAGGACAGCCACCCGACTCGAACGGAAAACTCGGGAGAGAATGCGTGCCCCCGCTAAAACAGCCGCTCCCGAGGGTGGAGGCATTTTGTTGTGTGCGTGCCTGAGAGCACTGCAAGGGAGTCCCAAACCTAACTCCGAGGGAGCCATCGGCTGCTGCCCAAGGCAGCCCTCGACTCCCCCACTTGTTTCATGAAGCTAGCACCGAGGCCCCGCTTTCGCATGGAAGCCTGATCGCCTGCGCTCTACCTCCAAGAAACAACAGTGTACGGAAATCGTGCTTTCGCTACCATCCACCGCTCTGAGTGGGAGGGAGCAGTTTCCCGGCTACCGTGGGTGAGCGCCTGGGGAACGGGCTCCTTCCGTGCCGCCACCGAGGGAGAAGCAGCCCGGGCCAGGAAGGCACCTCTCGACTCAGCTGTTGTCACCTGGAGCTAACACTACTGCTCCGCGTGTGCACTGGAATGCTAAGTGCTCCACACTGGTTTCGCAGGGAGAAGCCGCTAAAGAAGCCCCGCTTCAGCTCCTCCGCCTCGCCACAGGGTGGCGGCCATTTTCCCCTCTGCTGGAGTGCAAGCCTGGGGAGGGAGTCCCAGCTGGGTTCCGGGGGAGAAATCAGCATGGGCAGAGGGCACCCCGTCGCCTCAACTCTTGTTTCAGGAAACTCGATCGGCGCTCCCATGTGTGCGTGGAGTCCTAAGTGCCATCCAGCTAACGCCGAGGAACAGACCTGTAGAGAACGCGGGCCTCAGCACAGACGGCCCTTCCTGAGCCGGGACGTCACCTATGGGGTGCTTTTGTGAAAGCATGAGAAATGGAACCTAAACGTGACTCGGAGAGAGAAGCAGGCCTCTCAGGAAGGCTGCTGTCGACTCACGCCTTGCTTTAGGAGCTGAGCCCTGCTGCACCCTGTGTGCCTGGATGCCTAGTTCCCAGGCTACTAAGAGCAAGAGTGAATGCTATAGAAGGGCTGCGCTCTAGTTGATAGGGCCGTTCCTGAAGCCAGAGGCATTTTACAGTTCTCGTGTTGGAGAGACTGGGGACAGGGTCCCCTGCGTGAAATGGAGCGAGAAAGGGGCCGGTGCGGAAGGCAGCTCTCCACTCACCTCTCCTTTCTGAGGCTACTCCCCTTGCCCCGGGCGAGCCCGCAGGCCTCAAGCCAACCCCCTAACTCAAAGGAACCGCCCTGTAGAGAATTCCCGCTTTGGCTAAAAGAACCAGGCCGGAGGCTCTAAGCGTTCTGCTGTGTGCCCGCGTGAGCGCCCGGCAAGGGAGGCCCAAACCGCTTTCCGTGTGAGACGCAGGCCCCGGCAGAAGGCAGCACACGACTCCCCGCTCGTTTCAGGAAGGGAGCACTGCGGTCCCGCTTTTGCATAGAAGTCTAACCGCAAGCGTTCTAACGAGAAGCAGCAACACTGCAGAGACACCGTGCTTTAGCCACCATCGACCTCTGTGTGGGAGGAAGCAGTTGAGGGGGTCCTGTGGGTTAGGGGGCGCGGGGCCGGGCTCCATTGCGTAAGGCCCGGGGTGGGGGGGTGGGGGGGTGGGGAGGAGACAGGCCGGACAGCAGGGAGCTCTCAACTCACACCAGGCCTCCGGGGCTGGTACCGTTGCCCCGGGGGGTGCGTGCAGGCTCAAGTACAGCCACCCCACTCGAAGGGAAAACTCGGTAGAAGACGCGTGCCCCAGCTAAAACAGCCGCTCCCGAGGGTGGAGGCATTTTGTTGTGTGCGTGCCTGAGAGCACTGCAAGGGAGTCCCAAACCGAATTCCGAGGGAGCCGCCGGCTGCTGCAAAGGCAGGCCTCGACTCCCCCACTTGTTTCATGAAGCTAGCACCGAGGCCGCGCTTTCGCATGGTAGCCTGATCGCCTGCGCTCTACCTCCAAGAAACAACAGTGTACGGAAACCGAGCTTTCGCTACCATCCACCGCTCTGAGGGGGAGGGAGCAGTTTCCCAGCTACCGTGGGTGAGCACCTGGGGAACGGGCTCCTTCTGTGCCGCCACCAAGGGAGAAGCAGCCCGGGCCAGGAAGGCACCTCTCGACTCAGCTGTTGTCACCTGGAGCTAACACTACTGCTCTGCGTGTGCACTGGAATGCTAAGTGCTCCACACTGGTTTGGCAGGGAAAAATCGCTAAAGAAGTCCCGCTTCAGCTCCTCCGCCTCGCCACAGGGTGGCGGCCATTTTCCCCTCTTCTGGAAGTCAAGCCTGGGGAGGGAGTCCCAGCTGGATTCCGGGGGAGAAATCAGCATGGGCAGAGGGCACCCTGTCGCCTCAACTCTTGTTTCGGGAAACTCGATCGGCGCTCCCGTGTGTGCGTGCAGTCCTAAGTGCCATCCAGCCAACGCCGAGGAACAAACCTGTAGAGAACGCGGGCTTCAGCAAAGATGGCCCTTCCTGAGCCGGACCGTCACCTCTGGTGTGCTTTTGTGAAAGCATGAGAAATGGAACCTAAACGTGACTCGGAGAGAGAAGCAGGCCTGTCAGGAAGGCTGCTGTCGACTCACGCCTTGCTTTAGGAGCTGAGCCCTGCTGCACCCTGTGAGCCTGGATGCCTAGTTCCCAGGCTGCTAAGAGCAAGAGTGAATGCTATAGAAGGACTGCGCTCTAGTTGACAGGGCCGTTCCTGAAGCCAGAGGCATTTTACAGTGCTCGTGTTGGAGAGACGGGGGACAGCGTCCCCTGCGTGAAATGGAGCGAGGAACGGGCCGGTGCGGAAGGCAGCTCTCCACTCACCTGTCCTTTCTGAGGCTACTCCCCTTTCCCGGGGCGTGCCCGCAGGCCTCAAGCCAACCCCCTAACTCAAAGGAACCACCCTGTAGAGAATTCCCGCTCCGGCTAAAAGAGCCATGCCCATGCCGGAGGCTGGAAGCGTTCTGCTGTGTGCACGCAGGAGCGCCCGGCAAGGGAGGCCCAAACCGCTTTCCGTGTGAGACGCAGGCCCCCGCAGAAGGCAGCACACGACTCCCCGCTTGTTGCAGGATGCGAGCACTGCGGCCCCGCTTTTGCATGGAAGTCTAACCGCAAGCGTTCTAACTCGAAGCAGCAACACTGAAGAGACACCGTGCTTTAGCTACCGTCGGCCTCTGTGTGGGAGGAAGCAGTTGAGGGGGTCCTGTGGGTGATGGCCCGGGGCCGGGCCCCATTCCGTAAGACCGGGGGAGAGACAGGCCGGACAGCAGGGAGCTCTCAACTCACATCATGCTTCGGGGGCTGGTACCGTTACCCCGAGGGGGTGCGTGCAGGCTGAAGGACAGCCACCCCACTCGAAGGGAAAACTCGGTAGAGAATGCGTGCCCCAGCTAAAACAGCCGCTCCCGAGGGTGGAGGCATTTTGTTGTGTGCGTGCGTGAGAGCACTGCAAGGGAGTCCCAAACCTAATTCCGAGGGAGCCGCCGGCTGCTGCACAAGGCAGCCCTCGACTCCCCCACTTGTTTCATGAAGCTAGCACCGAGGCCCCGCTTTCGCATGGAAGCCTGATCGCCTGCGCTGTACCTGCAAGAAACAACATTGTACGGAAACCTTGCTTTCGCTACCATCCAGCGCTCTGAGGGGGAGGGAGCAGTTTCCCGGCTACCGTGGGTGAGCGCCTGGGGAACGGGCTCCTTCTGTGCCGCCACCGCCACCGAGGCAGAAGCAGCCCGGGCCAGGAAGGCACCTCTCGACTCAGCTGTTGTCACCTGGAGCTAACACTACTGCTCCGGTGTGCACTGGAATGCTAAGTGCTCCACACTGGTTTGGCAGGGAGAAGCCGCTAAAGAAGCCCTGCTTCAGCTCCTCCGCCTCGCCACAGGGTGGCGGCCATTTTCCCCTCTGTTGGAGTGCAAGCCTGGGGAGGGAGTCCCAGCTGGGTTCCGGGGGAGAAATCAGCATGGGCAGAGGGCACCCTGTAGCCTCAACTCTTGTTTTGGGAAACTCGATCGGCGCTCCCGTGTGTGCGTGGAGTCCTAAGTGCCATCCAGCCAACGCCGAGGAACAGACCTGCAGAGAACGCGGGCCTCAGCACAGACGGCCTTTCCTGAGCCGGGACGTCACCTATGGGGTGCTTTTGTGAAAGCATGAGAAATGGAACCTAAACGTGACTGGGAGAGAGAAGCAGGCCTGTCAGGAAGGCTGCTGTCGACTCACGCCTTGCTTTAGGAGCTGAGCCCTGCTGCACCCTGTGTGCCTGGATGCCTAGTTCCCAGGCTGCTAAGAGCAAGAGTGAATGCTATAGAAGGGCTGCGCTCTAGTTGACAGGGCCGTTCCTGAAGCCAGAGGCATTTTACAGTGCTCGTGTTGGAGAGACTGGGGACAGGGTCCCCTGCGTGAAATGGAGCGAGAAAGGGGCCGGTGCGGAAGGCAGCTCTCCACTCACCTCTCCTTTCTGAGGCTACTCCCCTTGCCCCGGGCGCGCCCGCCGGCCTCAAGCCAACCCCCTAACTCAAAGGAACCGCCCTGTAGAGAATTCCCGCTTTGGCTAAAAGAACCAGGCCGGAGGCTGGAAGCCTTCTGCTGTGTGCCCGCGTGAGCCCGGCAAGGGAGGCCCAAACCGCTTTCCGTGTGAGACGCAGGCCCCGGCAGAAGGCAGCACACGACTCCCCGCTCGTTTCAGGAAGGGAGCACTGCGGTCCCGCTTTTGCATAGAAGTCTAACCTCAAGCGTTCTAACTCGAAGCAGCAACACTGCAGAGACACCGTGCTTTAGCTACGGTCCACCTCTGTGTGGGAGGAAGCACTTGAGGGGTTCCTGTGAGTGAGGGGGCCCGGGGCCGGGCTCCATTCCGTAAGGTCCGGGGTGGGGGGGTGGGGGGGTGGGGGGGAGACAGGCAGGACAGCAGGAATCTCTCAACTCACACCAGGCCTCCGGGGCTGGTACCGTGGCCCCGGGGGGTGCGTGCAGGCACAAGTACAGCCACCCCACTCGAAGGGAAAACTCGGTAGAAGACGCGTGCGCCAGCTAAAACAGCCGCTCCCGAGGGTGGAGGCATTTTGTTGTGTGCGTGCCTGAGAGCACTGCAAGGGAGTCCCAAACCTAATTCCGAGGGAGCCGCCGGCTGCTGCACAAGGCAGGACTCGACTCCCCCACTTGTTTCATGAAGCTAGCACCGAGGCCACGCTTTCGCATGGAAGCCTGATCGCCTGCGCTCTACCTCCAAGAAACAACAGTGTACGGAAACCGAGCTTTCGCTACCATCCACCGCTCTGAGGGGGAGGGAGCATTTTCCCGGCTACCGTGGGTGAGCGCCTGGGGAACGGGCTCCTTCCGTGCCGCCACCGAGGGAGAAGCAGCCCGGGCCAGGAAGGCACCTCTCGACTCAGCTGTTGTCACCTGGAGCTAACACTACTGTTCCGCGTGTGCACTGGAATGCTAAGTGCTCCACACTGGTTTGGCAGGGAGAAGCCGCTAAAGAAGCCCCCCGCTTCAGCTCCTCCGCCTCGCCACAGGGTGGCGGCCATTTTCCCCTCTGCTGGAGTGCAAGCCTGGGGAGGGAGTCCCAGCTGGGTTCCGGGGGAGAAATCAGCATGGGCAGAGGGCACCCTGTCGCCTCAACTCTTGTTTCGGGAAACTCGATCGGCGCTCCCGTGTGTGCGTGCAGTCCTAAGTGCCATCCAGCCAACGCCGAGGAACAAACCTGTAGAGAACGCGAGCCTCAGCAAAGATGGCCCTTCCTGAGCCGGACCGTCACCTCTGGTGTGCTTTTGTGAAAGCGTGAGAAATGGAACCTAAACGTGACTCGGAGTGTGAAGCAGGCCTGTCAGGAAGGCTGCTGTCGACTCACGCCTTGTTTTAGGAGCTGAGCCCTGCTGCACCCTGTGTGCCTGGATGCCTAGTTCCCAGGCTGCTAAGAGCAAGAATCAATGCTATAGAAAGACTGCGCTGTGGCTATCGGGGCCGTTCCTGAAGCCAGAGGCATTTTACAGTGCTCGTGTTGGAGAGACGGGGGACAGGGTCCCCTGCGTGAAATGGAGCGAGAAACGGGCCGGTGCGGAACGCAGCTCTCCACTCACCTCTCCTTTCTGAGGCTACTCCCCTTGCCCGGGGCGTGCCCGCAGGCCTCAAGACAACCCCCTAACTCAAAGGAACCACCCTGTAGAGAATTCCCGCTCCGGCTAAAAGAGCCATGCCCATGCCGGAGGCTGGAAGCGTTCTGCTGTGTGCACGCAGGAGCGCCCGGCAAGGGAGGCCCAAACCGCTTTCCGTGTGAGACGCAGGCCCCCGCAGAAGGCAGCACACGACTCCCCGCTCCTTGCAGGAAGCGAGCACTGCGGCCCCGCTTTTGCATGGAAGTCTAACCGCAAGCGTTCTAACTCGAAGCAGCAACACTGCAGAGACACCGTGCTTTGGCTACCGTCGGCCTCTGTGTGGGAGGAAGCAGTTGAGGGGGTCCTGTGGGTGAGGGCCCGGGGCCGGGACCCATTCCGTAAGACCGGGGGAGAGACAGGCCGGACAGCAGGGAGCTCTCAACTCACATCATGCTTCGGGGGCTGGTACCGTTGCCCCGGGGGGGTGCGTGCAGGCTGAAGGACAGCCACCCGACTCGAAGGGAAAACTCGGTAGAGAATGCGTGCCCCAGCTAAAACAGACGCTCCCGAGGGTGGAGGCATTTTGTTGTGTGCGTGCCTGAGAGCACTGCAAGGGAGTCCCAAACCTAACTCCGAGGGAGCCGCCGGCTGCTGCACAAGGCAGCCCTCGACTCCCCCACTTGTTTCATGAAGCTAGCACCGAGGCCCCGCTTTCGCATGGAAGCCTGATCGCCTGCGCTCTACCTCCAAGAAACAACAGTGTCCGGAAACCGAGCTTTCCCTACCATCCACCGCTCTGAGGGGGAGGGAGCTGTTTCCCGGCTACCGTGGGTGAGCGCCTGGGGAACGGGCTCCTTCTGTGCCGCCACCGCCACCGAGGGAGAAGCAGCCAGGGCCAGGAAGGCACCTCTCGACTCAGCTGTTGTCACCTGGAGCTAACACTACTGCTCCGCGTGTGCACAGGAATGCTAAGTGCTCCACAGTGGTTTGGCAGGTTGAAGCTGCTAAAGAAGCCCCGCTTCAGCTCCTCCGCCTCGCCACAAGGTGGCGGCCATTTTCCCCTCTGCTGGAGTGCAAGCCTGGGGAGGGAGTCCCAGCTGGGTTCCGGGGGAGAAATCAACATGGGCAGAGGGCACCCTGTCGCCTCAACTCTTGTTTCGGGAGACTCGATCGGCGCTCCCGTGTGTGCGTGGAGTCCTAAGTGCCATCCAGCCAACGCCGAGGAACAAACCTGGAGAGAACGCGGGCCTCAGCACAGACGGCCCTTCCTGAGCCGGGACGTCACCTATGGGGTGCTTTTGTGAAAGCATGAGAAATGGAACGTAAACGTGACTCGGAGTGAGAAGCAGGCCTGTCAGGAAGGCTGCTGTCGACTCACGCCTTGCTTTAGGAGCTGAGCCCTGCTGCACCCTGTGTGCCTGGATGCCTAGTTCCCAGGCTGCTAAGAGCAAGAGTGAATGCTATAGAAGGGCTGCGCTCTAGTTGACAGGGCCGTTCCTGAAGCCAGAGGCATTTTACAGTTCTCGTGTTGGAGAGACTGGGGACAGGGTCCCCTGCGTGAAATGGAGCGAGAAAGGGGCCGGTGCGGAAGGCAGCTCTCCACTCACCTCTCCTTTCTGAGGCTACTCCCCTTGCCCCGGGCGCGCCCGCAGGCCTCAAGCCAACCCCCTAACTCAAAGGAACCACCCTGTAGAGAATTCCCGCTCCGGCTAAAAGAGCCATGCCCATGCCGGAGGCTGGAAGCGTTCTGCTGTGTGCACGCGTGAGCGCCCGGCATGGGAGGCCCAAACCGCTTTCCGTGTGAGACGCAGGCCCCGGCAGAAGGCAGCACACGCTCCCCGCTCGTTTCAGGAAGGGAGCACTGTGGTCCCGCTTTTGCATAGCAGTCTAACCGCAAGCGTTCTAACTCGAAGCAGCAACACTGCAGAGACACCGTGCTTTAGCCACCATCGACCTCTGTGTGGGAGGAAGCAGTTGAGGGGGTCCTGTGGGTTAGGGGGCCCGGGGCCGGGCTCCATTCCGTAAGGCCCGGGGTGGGGGGGGTGGGGGGGTGGGGGGGAGACAGGCCGCACAGCAGGGAGCTCTCAACTCACACCAGGCCTCCGGGGCTGGTACCGTTGCCCCGGGGGGTGCGTGCAGGCTCAAGTACAGCCACCCCACTCGAAGGGAAAACTCGGTAAAAGACGCGTGCCCCAGCTAAAACAGCCGCTCCCGAGGGTGGAGGCATTTTGTTGTGTGAGTGCCTGAGAGCACTGCAAGGGAGTCCCAAACCTAATTCCGAGGGAGCCGCCGGCTGCTGCACAAGGCAGCCCTCGACTCCCCCACTTGTTTCATGAAGCTAGCACCGAGGCCCGGCTTTCGCATGGAAGCCTGATCGCCTGCGCTGTACCTGCAAGAAACAACATTGTACTGAAACCTTGCTTTCGCTACCATCCACCGCTCTGAGGGGGAGGGAGCAGTTTCCCGGCTACCGTGGGTGAGCGCCTGGAGAATGGGCTCCTTCTGTGCCGCCACCGCCACCGAGGGAGAAGCAGCCCGGGCCAGGAAGGCACCTCTCGACTAAGCTGTTGTCACCTGGAGCTAACACTACTGCTCCGCGTGTGCACTGGAATGCTAAGTGCTCCACACTGGTTTCGCAGGGAGAAGCCGCTAAAGAAGCCCTGCTTCAGCTCCTCCGCCTCGCCACAGGGTGGCGGCCATTTTCCCCTCTGCTGGAGTGCAAGCCTGGGGAGGGAGTCCCAGCTGGGTTCCGGGGGAGAAATCAGCATGGGCAGAGGGCACCCTGTCGCCTCAACTCTTGTTTCGCGAAACTCGATCGGCGCTCCCGTGTGTGCGTGCAGTCCTAAGTGCCATCCAGCCAACGCCGAGGAACAAACCTGTAGAGAACGCGGGCCTCAGCAAGAAGGCCCTTCCTGAGCCGGACCGTCACCTCTGCTGTGCTTTTGTGAAAGCATGAGAAAAGGAACCTAAACGTGACTCGAAGAGAGAAGCAGGCCTGTCAGGAAGGCTGCTGTCGACTCACGCCTTGCTTTAGGAGCTGAGCCCTGCTGCACCCTGTGTGCCTGGATGCCTAGTTCCCAGGCTGCTAAGAGCAAGAATCAATGCTATAGAATGACTGCGCTGTGGCTATCGGGGCCGTTCCTGAAGCCAGAGGCATTTTACAGTGCTCGTGTTGGAGAGACGGTGGACAGGGTCCCCTGCGTGAAATGGAGCGAGAAACGGGCCGGTGCGGAAGGGAGCTCTCCACTCACCTGTCCTTTCTGAGGCTACTCCCCTTGCCCGGGCCGTGCCCGCAGGCCTCAAGCCAACCCCCTAACTCAAAGGAACCACCCTGTAGAGAATTCCCGCTCCGGCTAAAACAGCCATGCCCATGCCGGAGGCTGAAGCGTTCTGCTGTGTGCACGCGTGAGCGCCCGGCAAGGGAGGCCCGAACCGCTTTCCGTGTGAGACGCAGGCCCCCGCAGAAGGCAGCACACGACTCCCCGCTCGTTGCAGGATGCGAGCTCTGCGGCCCTGCTTTTGCATGGAAGTCTAACCGCAAGCTTTCTAACTCGAAGCAGCAACACTGCAGAGACACCGTGCTTTAGCTACCGTCGGCCTCTGTGTGGGAGGAAGCAGTTGAGGGGGTCCTGTGGGTGAGGGCCCGGGGCCGGGCCCCATTCCGTAAGACCGGGGGAGAGACAGGCCGGACAGCAGGGAGCTCTCAACTCACATCATGCTTCGGGGGCTGGTACCGTTGCCCCGGGGGGGTGCGTGCAGGCTGAAGGACAGCCACCCCACTCGAAGGGAAAACTCGGTAGAGAATGCGTGCCCCAGCTAAAACAGCCGCTCCCGAGGGTGGAGGCATTTTGTTGTGTGCCTGCCTGAGAGCACTGCAAGGGAGTCCCAAACCTAACTCCAAGGGAGCCGCCGGCTGCTGCACAAGGCATCCCTCGACTCCCCCACTTGTTTCATGAAGCTAGCACCGAGGCCCCCCTTTCGCATGGAAGCCTGATCGCCTGAGCTGTACCTGCAAGAAACAACATTGTACGGAAACCTTGCTTTCGCTACCATCCAGCGCTCTGAGGGGGAGGGAGCAGTTTCCCGGCTACCGTGGGTGAGCGCCTGGGGAACGGGCTCCTTCCATGCCGCCACCTAGGGAGAAGCAGCCCGGGCCAGGAAGGCACCTCTCGACTCAGCTGTTGTCACCTGAAGCTAACACTACTGCTCCGCGTGTGCACAGGAATACTAAGTGCTCCACAGTGGTTTGGCATGTTGAAGCTGCTAAAGAAGCCCAGCTTCAGCTCCTCCGCCTCGCCACAGGGTGGCGGCCATTTTCCCCTCTGCTGGAGTGCAAGCCTGGGGAGGGAGTCCCAGCTGGGTTCCGGGGGAGAAATCAACATGGGCAGAGGGCACCCTGTCGCCTCAACTCTTGTTTCGGGAAACTCGATCGGCGCTCCCGTGTGTGCGTGGAGTCCTAAGTGCCATCCAGCCAACGCCGAGGAACAGACCTGTAGAGAACGCCGGCCTCAGCACAGACGGCCCTTCCTGAGCCGGGACGTCACATATGGGGTGCTTTTGTGAAAGCATGAGAAATGGAACCTAAACGTGACTCGGAGAGAGAAGCAGGCCTGTCAGGAAGGCTGCTGTCGACTCACGCCTTGCTTTAGGAGCTGAGCCCTGCTGCACCCTGTGTGCCTGGATACCTAGTTCCCAGGCTGCTAAGAGCAAGAGTGAATGCTATAGAAGGGCTGCGCTCTAGTTGACAGGGCCGTTCCTGAAGCCAGAGGCATTTTACAGTGCTCGTGTTGGAGAGACTGGGGACAGGGTCCCCTGCGTGAAATGGAGCGAGAAAGGGGCCGGTGCGGAAGGCAGCTCTCCACTCACCTCTCCTTTCTGAGGATACTCCCCTTGCCCCGGGCGCGCCCGCAGGCCTCAAGCCAACCCCCTAACTCAAAGGAACCACCCTGTAGAGAATTCCCGCTTCGGCTAAAAGAGCCAGGCCGGAGGCTGGAAGCGTTCTGCTGTGTGCCCGCGGGAGCGCCCGGCAAGGGAGGCCCAAACCGCTTTCCGTGTGAGACGCAGGCCCCGGCAGAAGGCAGCACACGACTCCCCGCTCGTTTCAGGAAGGGAGCACTGCGGTTCCGCTTTTGCATGGAAGTCTAACCGCAAGCGTTCTAACTCGAAGCAGCAACACTGCAGAGACACCGTGCGTTAGCTACCGTCGACCTCTGCGTGGGAGGAAGCAGTTGAGGGGGTCCTGTGGGTGAGGGGGCCCGGGGCCGGGCTCCATTCCGTAAGGCCCGGGGTGGGGGGGTGGGGGAGAGACAGGCCGGACAGCAGGGAGCTCTCAACTCACACCAGGTCTCCGGGGCTGGTACCGTTGCCCCGGGGGGTGCGTGCAGGCTGAAGGACAGCCACCCCACTCGAAGGGAAAACTCGGTAGAGGACGCGAGCCCCAGCTAAAACAGCCGCTCCCGAGGGTGGAGGCATTTTGTTGTGTGCGTGCGTGAGAGCATGGCAAGGGAGTCCCAAACCTAATTCCGAGGGAGCCGCCGGCTGCTGCACAAGGCAGCCCTCGACTACCCCACTTGTTTCATGAAGCTAGCACCGAGGCCCCGCTTTCGCATGGAAGCCTGATCGCCTGCGCTTTCCCTCAAGAAACAACATTGTACAGAAACCTTTCTTTCGCTACCATCCAGCGCTCAGAGGGGGAGGGAGCAGTTTCCCGGCTACCGTGGGTGAGCGCCTGGGGAACGGGCTCCTTCCGTGCCGCCACCGAGGGAGAAGCAGCCCGGGCCAGGAAGGCACCTCTCGACTCAGCTGTTGTCACCTGGAACTAACACTACTGCTCCGCGTGTGCACAGGAATGCTAAGTGCTCCACACTGGTTTGGCAGGGAGAAGCCCCTAAAGAAGCCCCGCTTCAGCTCCTCCACCTCGCCACAGGGTGGCGGCCATTTTCCCCTCTGCTGGAGGGCAAGCCTGGGGAGGGAGTCGCAGCTGGGTTCCGGGGGAGAAATCAGCATGGGCAGAGGGCACCCTATCGCCTCCACTCTTGTTTCGGGAAACTCGATCGGCGCTCCCGTGTGTGCGTGCAGTCCTAAGTGCCATCCAGCCAACGCCGAGGAACAAACCTGTAGAGAACGCGGGCCTCAGCAAGAAGGCCCTTCCTGAGCCGGACCGTCACCTCTGGTGTGCTTTTGTGAAAGCATGAGAAATGGAACCTAAACGTGACTCGGAGAGAGAAGCAGGCCTGTCAGGAAGGCTGCTGTCGACTCACGCCTTGCTTTAGGAGCTGAGCCCTGCTGCACCCTGTGAGCCTGGATGCCTAGTTCCCAGGCTGCTAAGAGCAAGAATCAATGCTATAGAAAGCCTGCGCTGTGGCTATCGGGGCCGTTCCTGAAGCCAGAGGCATTTTACAGTGCTCGTGTTGGAGAGACGGGGGACAGGGTCCCCTGCGTGAAATGGAGCGAGAAAGGGGCCGGTGCGGAAGGCAGCTCTCCACTCACCTGTCCTTTCTGAGGCTACTCCCCTTGCTCGGGGCGTGGCCGCAGGCCTCAAACCAACCCCCTAACTCAAAGGAACCACCCTGTAGGGAATTCCCGCTCCGGCTAAAAGAGCCATGCCCATGCCGGAGGCTGGATGCGTTCTGCTGTGTGCACGCAGGAGCGCCCGGCAAGAGAGGCCCAAACCGCTTTCCGTGTGAGACGCAGGCCCCCGCAGAAGGCAGCACACGACTCCCCGCTTGTTGCAGGATGCGAGCACTGCGGCCCCGCTTTTGCATGGAAGTCTAACCGCAAGCGTTCTAACTCCAAGCAGCAACACTGAAGAGACACCGTGCTTTAGCTACCTTCGGCCTCTGTGTGGGAGGAAGCAGTTGAGGGGGTCCTGTGGGTGATGGCCCGGGGCCGGGCCCCATTCCGTAAGACCGGGGGAGAGACAGGCCGGACAGCAGGGAGCTCTCAACTCACATCATGCTTCGGGGGCTGGTACCGTTACCCCGGGGGGGTGCGTGCAGGCTGAAGGACAGCCACCCCACTCGAAGGGAAAACTCGGTAGAGAATGCGTGCCCCAGCTAAAACAGCCGCTCCTGAGGGTGGAGGCATTTTGTTGTGTGCGTGCGTGAGAGCACTGCCAGGGAGTCCCAAACCTAATTCCGAGGGAGCCGCCGGCTGCTGCACAAGGCAGCCCTCGCCTCCCCCACTTGTTTCATGAAGCTAGCACCGAGGCCCCGCTTTCGCATGGAAGCCTGATCGCCTGCGTTGTACCTGCAAGAAACAACATTGTTCGGAAACCTTGCTTTCGTTACCCTCCAGCGCTCTGAGGGGGAGGGAGCAGTTTCCCGGCTACCGTGGGTGAGCGCCTGGGGAACGGGCTCCTTCTGTGCCGCCACCGCCACCGAGGGAGAAGCAGCCCGGGCCAGGAAGGCACCTCTCGACTCAGCTGTTGTCACCTGGAGCTAACACTACTGCTCCGGTGTGCACTGGAATGCTAAGTGCTCCACACTGGTTTGGCAGGGAGAAGCCGCTAAAGAAGCCCTGCTTCAGCTCCTCCGCCTCGCCACAGGGTGGCGGCCATTTTCCCCTCTGTTGGAGTGCAAGCCTGGGGAGGGAGTCCCAGCTGGGTTCCGGGGGAGAAATCAGCATGGGCAGAGGGCACCCTGTCGCCTCAACTCTTGTTTTGGGAAACTCGATCGGCGCTCCCGTGTGTGCGTGGAGTCCTAAGTGCCATCCAGCCAACGCCGAGGAACAGACCTGTAGAGAACGCGGGCCTCAGCACAGACGGCCTTTCCTGAGCCGGGACGTCACCTATGGGGTGCTTTTGTGAAAGCATGAGAAATGGAACCTAAACGTGACTAGGAGAGAGAAGCAGGCCTGTCAGGAAGGCTGCTGTCGACTCACGCCTTGCTTTAGGAGCTGAGCCCTGCTGCACCCTGTGTGCCTGGATGCCTAGTTCCCAGGCTGCTAAGAGCAAGAGTGAATGCTATAGAAGGGCTGCGCTCTAGTTGACAGGGCCGTTCCTGAAGCCAAAGGCATTTTACAGTGCCGTTCCTGAAGCCAAAGGCATTTTACAGTGCTCGTGTTGGAGATACGGGGGACAGGGTCCCCTGCGTGAAATGGAGCGAGGAACGGGCCGGTGCGGAAGGCAGCTCTCCACTCACCTGTCCTTTCTGAGGCTACTCCCCTTGCCCGGGGCGTGCCCGCAGGCCTCAAGCCAACCCCCTAACTCAAAGGAACCACCCTGTAGAGAATTCCCGCTCCGTCTAAAAGAGCCATGCCCATGCCGGAGGCTGGAAGCGTTCTGCTGTGTGCCCGCGGGAGCACCCGGCAAGGGAGGCCCAAACCGCTTTCCGTGTGAGACGCAGGCCCCCGCAGAAGGCAGCACACGACTCCCCGCTTGTTGCAGGGTGCGAGCACTGCGGCCCCGCTTTTGCATGGAAATCTAACCGCAAGCGTTCTAACTCGAAGCAGCAACACTGCAGAGACACTGTGCTTTAGCTACCGTCGGCCTCTGTGTGGGAGGAAGCAGTTGAGGGGGTCCTGTGGGTGAGGGCCCGGGGCCGGGCCCCATTCCGTAAGACCGGGGGAGAGACAGGCCGGACAGCAGGGAGCTCTCAACTCACATCATGCTTCGGGGGCTGGTACCGTTACCCCGGGGGGGTGCGTGCAGGCTGAAGGACAGCCACCCGACTCGAACGGAAAACTCGGGAGAGAATGCGTGCCCCCGCTAAAACAGCCGCTCCCGAGGGTGGAGGCATTTTGTTGTGTGCGTGCCTGAGAGCACTGCAAGGGAGTCCCAAACCTAACTCCGAGGGAGCCATCGGCTGCTGCCCAAGGCAGCCCTCGACTCCCCCACTTGTTTCATGAAGCTAGCACCGAGGCCCCGCTTTCGCATGGAAGCCTGATCGCCTGCGCTCTACCTCCAAGAAACAACAGTGTACGGAAATCGTGCTTTCGCTACCATCCACCGCTCTGAGTGGGAGGGAGCAGTTTCCCGGCTACCGTGGGTGAGCGCCTGGGGAACGGGCTCCTTCCGTGCCGCCACCGAGGGAGAAGCAGCCCGGGCCAGGAAGGCACCTCTCGACTCAGCTGTTGTCACCTGGAGCTAACACTACTGCTCCGCGTGTGCACTGGAATGCTAAGTGCTCCACACTGGTTTCGCAGGGAGAAGCCGCTAAAGAAGCCCCGCTTCAGCTCCTCCGCCTCGCCACAGGGTGGCGGCCATTTTCCCCTCTGCTGGAGTGCAAGCCTGGGGAGGGAGTCCCAGCTGGGTTCCGGGGGAGAAATCAGCATGGGCAGAGGGCACCCCGTCGCCTCAACTCTTGTTTCAGGAAACTCGATCGGCGCTCCCATGTGTGCGTGGAGTCCTAAGTGCCATCCAGCTAACGCCGAGGAACAGACCTGTAGAGAACGCGGGCCTCAGCACAGACGGCCCTTCCTGAGCCGGGACGTCACCTATGGGGTGCTTTTGTGAAAGCATGAGAAATGGAACCTAAACGTGACTCGGAGAGAGAAGCAGGCCTGTCAGGAAGGCTGCTGTCGACTCACGCCTTGCTTTAGGAGCTGAGCCCTGCTGCACCCTGTGTGCCTGGATGCCTAGTTCCCAGGCTGCTAAGAGCAAGAGTGAATGCTATAGAAGGGCTGCGCTCTAGTTGATAGGGCCGTTCCTGAAGCCAGAGGCATTTTACAGTTCTCGTGTTGGAGAGACTGGGGACAGGGTCCCCTGCGTGAAATGGAGCGAGAAAGGGGCCGGTGCGGAAGGCAGCTCTCCACTCACCTCTCCTTTCTGAGGCTACTCCCCTTGCCCCGGGCGCGCCCGCAGGCCTCAAGCCAACCCCCTAACTCAAAGGAACCACCCTGTAGAGAATTCCCGCTTTGGCTAAAAGAACCAGGCCGGAGGCTCTAAGCGTTCTGCTGTGTGCCCGCGTGAGCGCCCGGCAAGGGAGGCCCAAACCGCTTTCCGTGTGAGACGCAGGCCCCGGCAGAAGGCAGCACACGACTCCCCGCTCGTTTCAGGAAGGGAGCACTGCGGTCCCGCTTTTGCATAGAAGTCTAACCGCAAGCGTTCTAACGAGAAGCAGCAACACTGCAGAGACACCGTGCTTTAGCCACCATCGACCTCTGTGTGGGAGGAAGCAGTTGAGGGGGTCCTGTGGGTTAGGGGGCGCGGGGCCGGGCTCCATTGCGTAAGGCCCGGGGTGGGGGGGTGGGGGGGTGGGGAGGAGACAGGCCGGACAGCAGGGAGCTCTCAACTCACACCAGGCCTCCGGGGCTGGTACCGTTGCCCCGGGGGGTGCGTGCAGGCTCAAGTACAGCCACCCCACTCGAAGGGAAAACTCGGTAGAAGACGCGTGCCCCAGCTAAAACAGCCGCTCCCGAGGGTGGAGGCATTTTGTTGTGTGCGTGCCTGAGAGCACTGCAAGGGAGTCCCAAACCGAATTCCGAGGGAGCCGCCGGCTGCTGCAAAGGCAGGCCTCGACTCCCCCACTTGTTTCATGAAGCTAGCACCGAGGCCGCGCTTTCGCATGGTAGCCTGATCGCCTGCGCTCTACCTCCAAGAAACAACAGTGTACGGAAACCAAGCTTTTGCTACCATCCACCGCTCTGAGGGGGAGGGAGCAGTTTCCCAGCTACCGTGGGTGAGCACCTGGGGAACGGGCTCCTTCTGTGCCGCCACCAAGGGAGAAGCAGCCCGGGCCAGGAAGGCACCTCTCGACTCAGCTGTTGTCACCTGGAGCTAACACTACTGCTCCGCGTGTGCACTGGAATGCTAAGTGCTCCACACTGGTTTGGCAGGGAAAAATCGCTAAAGAAGTCCCGCTTCAGCTCCTCCGCCTCGCCACAGGGTGGCGGCCATTTTCCCCTCTTCTGGAAGTCAAGCCTGGGGAGGGAGTCCCAGCTGGATTCCGGGGGAGAAATCAGCATGGGCAGAGGGCACCCTGTCGCCTCAACTCTTGTTTCGGGAAACTCGATCGGCGCTCCCGTGTGTGCGTGCAGTCCTAAGTGCCATCCAGCCAACGCCGAGGAACAAACCTGTAGAGAACGCGGGCTTCAGCAAAGATGGCCCTTCCTGAGCCGGACCGTCACCTCTGGTGTGCTTTTGTGAAAGCATGAGAAATGGAACCTAAACGTGACTCGGAGAGAGAAGCAGGCCTGTCAGGAAGGCTGCTGTCGACTCACGCCTTGCTTTAGGAGCTGAGCCCTGCTGCACCCTGTGAGCCTGGATGCCTAGTTCCCAGGCTGCTAAGAGCAAGAGTGAATGCTATAGAAGGACTGCGCTCTAGTTGACAGGGCCGTTCCTGAAGCCAGAGGCATTTTACAGTGCTCGTGTTGGAGAGACGGGGGACAGCGTCCCCTGCGTGAAATGGAGCGAGGAACGGGCCGGTGCGGAAGGCAGCTCTCCACTCACCTGTCCTTTCTGAGGCTACTCCCCTTTCCCGGGGCGTGCCCGCAGGCCTCAAGCCAACCCCCTAACTCAAAGGAACCACCCTGTAGAGAATTCCCGCTCCGGCTAAAAGAGCCATGCCCATGCCGGAGGCTGGAAGCGTTCTGCTGTGTGCACGCAGGAGCGCCCGGCAAGGGAGGCCCAAACCGCTTTCCGTGTGAGACGCAGGCCCCCGCAGAAGGCAGCACACGACTCCCCGCTTGTTGCAGGATGCGAGCACTCTGGCCCCGCTTTTGCATGGAAGTCTAACCGCAAGCGTTCTAACTCGAAGCAGCAACACTGAAGAGACACCGTGCTTTAGCTACCGTCGGCCTCTGTGTGGGAGGAAGCAGTTGAGGGGGTCCTGTGGGTGATGGCCCGGGGCCGGGCCCCATTCCGTAAGACCGGGGGAGAGACAGGCCGGACAGCAGGGAGCTCTCAACTCACATCATGCTTCGGGGGCTGGTACCGTTACCCCGGGGGGGTGCGTGCAGGCTGAAGGACAGCCACCCCACTCGAAGGGAAAACTCGGTAGAGAATGCGTGCCCCAGCTAAAACAGCCGCTCCCGAGGGTGGAGGCATTTTGTTGTGTGCGTGCGTGAGAGCACTGCAAGGGAGTCCCAAACCTAATTCCGAGGGAGCCGCCGGCTGCTGCACAAGGCAGCCCTCGACTCCCCCACTTGTTTCATGAAGCTAGCACCGAGGCCCCGCTTTCGCATGGAAGCCTGATCGCCTGCGCTGTACCTGCAAGAAACAACATTGTACGGAAACCTTGCTTTCGCTACCATCCAGCGCTCTGAGGGGGAGGGAGCAGTTTCCCGGCTACCGTGGGTGAGCGCCTGGGGAACGGGCTCCTTCTGTGCCGCCACCGCCACCGAGGGAGAAGCAGCCCGGGCCAGGAAGGCACCTCTCGACTCAGCTGTTGTCACCTGGAGCTAACACTACTGCTCCGGTGTGCACTGGAATGCTAAGTGCTCCACACTGGTTTGGCAGGGAGAAGCCGCTAAAGAAGCCCTGCTTCAGCTCCTCCGCCTCGCCACAGGGTGGCGGCCATTTTCCCCTCTGTTGGAGTGCAAGCCTGGGGAGGGAGTCCCAGCTGGGTTCCGGGGGAGAAATCAGCATGGGCAGAGGGCACCCTGTAGCCTCAACTCTTGTTTTGGGAAACTCGATCGGCGCTCCCGTGTGTGCGTGGAGTCCTAAGTGCCATCCAGCCAACGCCGAGGAACAGACCTGCAGAGAACGCGGGCCTCAGCACAGACGGCCTTTCCTGAGCCGGGACGTCACCTATGGGGTGCTTTTGTGAAAGCATGAGAAATGGAACCTAAACGTGACTGGGAGAGAGAAGCAGGCCTGTCAGGAAGGCTGCTGTCGACTCACGCCTTGCTTTAGGAGCTGAGCCCTGCTGCACCCTGTGTGCCTGGATGCCTAGTTCCCAGGCTGCTAAGAGCAAGAGTGAATGCTATAGAAGGGCTGCGCTCTAGTTGACAGGGCCGTTCCTGAAGCCAGAGGCATTTTACAGTGCTCGTGTTGGAGAGACTGGGGACAGGGTCCCCTGCGTGAAATGGAGCGAGAAAGGGGCCGGTGCGGAAGGCAGCTCTCCACTCACCTCTCCTTTCTGAGGCTACTCCCCTTGCCCCGGGCGCGCCCGCCGGCCTCAAGCCAACCCCCTAACTCAAAGGAACCGCCCTGTAGAGAATTCCCGCTTTGGCTAAAAGAACCAGGCCGGAGGCTGGAAGCCTTCTGCTGTGTGCCCGCGTGAGCCCGGCAAGGGAGGCCCAAACCGCTTTCCGTGTGAGACGCAGGCCCCGGCAGAAGGCAGCACACGACTCCCCGCTCGTTTCAGGAAGGGAGCACTGCGGTCCCGCTTTTGCATAGAAGTCTAACCTCAAGCGTTCTAACTCGAAGCAGCAACACTGCAGAGACACCGTGCTTTAGCTACGGTCCACCTCTGTGTGGGAGGAAGCACTTGAGGGGTTCCTGTGAGTGAGGGGGCCCGGGGCCGGGCTCCATTCCGTAAGGTCCGGGGTGGGGGGGTGGGGGGGTGGGGGGGAGACAGGCAGGACAGCAGGAATCTCTCAACTCACACCAGGCCTCCGGGGCTGGTACCGTGGCCCCGGGGGGTGCGTGCAGGCACAAGTACAGCCACCCCACTCGAAGGGAAAACTCGGTAGAAGACGCGTGCGCCAGCTAAAACAGCCGCTCCCGAGGGTGGAGGCATTTTGTTGTGTGCGTGCCTGAGAGCACTGCAAGGGAGTCCCAAACCTAATTCCGAGGGAGCCGCCGGCTGCTGCACAAGGCAGGACTCGACTCCCCCACTTGTTTCATGAAGCTAGCACCGAGGCCACGCTTTCGCATGGAAGCCTGATCGCCTGCGCTCTACCTCCAAGAAACAACAGTGTACGGAAACCGAGCTTTCGCTACCATCCACCGCTCTGAGGGGGAGGGAGCATTTTCCCGGCTACCGTGGGTGAGCGCCTGGGGAACGGGCTCCTTCCGTGCCGCCACCGAGGGAGAAGCAGCCCGGGCCAGGAAGGCACCTCTCGACTCAGCTGTTGTCACCTGGAGCTAACACTACTGTTCCGCGTGTGCACTGGAATGCTAAGTGCTCCACACTGGTTTGGCAGGGAGAAGCCGCTAAAGAAGCCCCCCGCTTCAGCTCCTCCGCCTCGCCACAGGGTGGCGGCCATTTTCCCCTCTGTTGGAGTGCAAGCCTGGGGAGGGAGTCCCAGCTGGGTTCCGGGGGAGAAATCAGCATGGGCAGAGGGCACCCTGTCGCCTCAACTCTTGTTTCGGGAAACTCGATCGGCGCTCCCGTGTGTGCGTGCAGTCCTAAGTGCCATCCAGCCAACGCCGAGGAACAAACCTGTAGAGAACGCGAGCCTCAGCAAAGATGGCCCTTCCTGAGCCGGACCGTCACCTCTGGTGTGCTTTTGTGAAAGCGTGAGAAATGGAACCTAAACGTGACTCGGAGTGTGAAGCAGGCCTGTCAGGAAGGCTGCTGTCGACTCACGCCTTGTTTTAGGAGCTGAGCCCTGCTGCACCCTGTGTGCCTGGATGCCTAGTTCCCAGGCTGCTAAGAGCAAGAATCAATGCTATAGAAAGACTGCGCTGTGGCTATCGGGGCCGTTCCTGAAGCCAGAGGCATTTTACAGTGCTCGTGTTGGAGAGACGGGGGACAGGGTCCCCTGCGTGAAATGGAGCGAGAAACGGGCCGGTGCGGAACGCAGCTCTCCACTCACCTCTCCTTTCTGAGGCTACTCCCCTTGCCCGGGGCGTGCCCGCAGGCCTCAAGACAACCCCCTAACTCAAAGGAACCACCCTGTAGAGAATTCCCGCTCCGGCTAAAAGAGCCATGCCCATGCCGGAGGCTGGAAGCGTTCTGCTGTTTGCACGCAGGAGCGCCCGGCAAGGGAGGCCCAAACCGCTTTCCGTGTGAGACGCAGGCCCCCGCAGAAGGCAGCACACGACTCCCCGCTCCTTGCAGGAAGCGAGCACTGCGGCCCCGCTTTTGCATGGAAGTCTAACCGCAAGCGTTCTAACTCGAAGCAGCAACACTGCAGAGACACCGTGCTTTGGCTACCGTCGGCCTCTGTGTGGGAGGAAGCAGTTGAGGGGGTCCTGTGGGTGAGGGCCCGGGGCCGGGACCCATTCCGTAAGACCGGGGGAGAGACAGGCCGGACAGCAGGGAGCTCTCAACTCACATCATGCTTCGGGGGCTGGTACCGTTGCCCCGGGGGGGTGCGTGCAGGCTGAAGGACAGCCACCCGACTCGAAGGGAAAACTCGGTAGAGAATGCGTGCCCCAGCTAAAACAGACGCTCCCGAGGGTGGAGGCATTTTGTTGTGTGCGTGCCTGAGAGCACTGCAAGGGAGTCCCAAACCTAACTCCGAGGGAGCCGCCGGCTGCTGCACAAGGCAGCCCTCGACTCCCCCACTTGTTTCATGAAGCTAGCACCGAGGCCCCGCTTTCGCATGGAAGCCTGATCGCCTGCGCTCTACCTCCAAGAAACAACAGTGTCCGGAAACCGAGCTTTCCCTACCATCCACCGCTCTGAGGGGGAGGGAGCTGTT